>NC_135488.1:117983819-118143819 GCF_052094955.1 Ictidomys tridecemlineatus | reverse complement strand
TTTAAAAAGTAGAACATTCATAAATCAATTTTTAGTTTTCTTCACTTTATACACTTAATCTTGTAATATGACCAAAGGTTTTTTTTTAAAATTGCTGCCAAAATAATGGAAGATTTCAAAGTAGCACAAAGTTTATTGAAATGTCTTCTCTGTGTACTGCAGCAGGAGAGGTGTTGTAGAAGTTATATCAATAATGGTAATGGTAGTTTGGCAAAATTGTCCTGAGAATTTAAAATCTGCAAGGCAGACACTTTCAGCATCAGCTGCTTCATGGTCCAGTCACTGTCTGACCCCAGGCGGTGACTGGAGAGAAGAGGCCAGGCGCTGCTGGCCCTGCCCAAGGCCGAGGAAAGGCTACCTGCAGAAAGCACTTTGGAGATACCAACTCACTTATTTCTAGCTCTTGAGTTCCAGGTATATTTTAAGATCACTGCTCCTCAGCTGTTCTTACAGGACTGAGCAAAGTCAGGAGAAAGCACTGTACACCTAGACATGAGGTCAGAGTTTACAGACTGACTGACAGGCAGGGGTATTTTAAATACCTGCTCTTATAAGTGGCCCCGCTGCTATTGCTGATAGTGTACCATGACGGAACAAAGCTAGGTGAGAGCCCAAGGGAACCCACAGAGCTGCAGTGGACCCCCACCAGCAGGTGGTAGGCACCTGCAACTTTATCCTGAATACTATCTTGCAGAAGTAGAGGATGGATACACCTGAATTTGTGTTAGCTCTTTGATAAATATTAAAAGTTATATCGTTAAATCAATAGAATTTTAGTATTTATATAATAACCTTTGATGTAAATACAACATGAGTGTATTTCTATCTTAAAATTATTCATAGGCTTTCTTAACTTTTCCTTGGTAGTTATTGTAATTTGCCTTTCCAGCAACTCAATGGGGAAGTACTATTTCAACAATCTTTGCAACTTGAATCACAAATGCTTTATTTTATTACTGTTTTATGTTTATTTCTACAAGTAACAAGCAATTGTGATTAAAAATTTATGTTATAGATGTTTGTAGCTTATATAATTTTTTGACACACTCTACTGGATTTTCCCTAAAATCAAATATGAATTCATATACGTCATCACAAACTTTCTTAAGAGAGGATCCTGCCCCAGAATGATTCTAAATTGAAGGACCAGCTTGGATGTCTCCTCTGCTTGGAGCATTGTTTTCATGCACATTAAGATCTGAAACTTTCATAGCCTGTGATGCTATGTGCAGTCCAGGCCGGGCACTCAGAGGGATCCCAAGGACCTAGAGCACTGGGCGGGATGCTCTCTTGTCCCACCCTGCTCTCTGAGTGCCTGAGGTGGTGGGAAGAGGCTCTGGGCCTGCAGTCTGCTGTGCATTTGGAGGAAATAGCGTGTGCTGAAGAGGCCGCAGGCTCCTGAGGCTGATGGACCTGGACACAAACCCTACTTGCTAACGTTGGATGTCGGAGCCTGTCATCTGCGGCTCCCCTGATCCACCACTGTGACATCCTGCAACCCTGTGACTAGCACTTCAGACCCATGTGACTTTGCTTTCTGCTTGGGTCCCAGACCCTCACTCGGCCCTAACTGGAGGTCCTCGGGGCAGAAAAGCATATATATATATATATATATATATATATATATAGAGAGAGAGAGAGAGAGAGAGAGAGAGAGAGAGAGAGCCAGCCAATGGGGGTGTCACTGTGAAGCTTTATGAAATTGTTAGACAGGAGACACTCAAAGCTATGCCTCTGGCTGTGACATAAGCCAGGGACAGTGGTGCATGAAGTAAATCCTACTCTTGAATGGGGGGTGTCTTGCAGAATCATTAAAAATCACCGTTTTAATTGTATATATTTATTGATTACGATGTTACAACTTGATACATGTGAAATATGTGATAATAATTAATAAGGGTAGTTCACATTTCCTTCTGTAGGCATAGTTTGATGTTTTGGTTATCACTTAATAATTGTACATATTAATGAGGCGCCATGTGATATTTGAGTCCTGTACAATAGGTACTGATGTATTGTTTTCAGGATCCTCAAAAATATAGACCAACTAGAGCAGATGGAAGCAGTTACCTAACCTATCAGTAAGCTGGGTGTCTCCTCCATCCGGAGACCCCCTCCTGCAATACAGACAGACTTCGTGAGACACAAGAGAGATATAACTGGGAAATAGGACATTGCTACATGAAAATACAACACATATTCTCCCACATGCATGGATCAGAGGTTACTTTCCATCCTCTTGTCTTCAAAATGCAACTACCTATCACCCAGTACTGCAGACTTCCGAGAATAAAAGAAGGGAAAAAGATAAACAGAAAACAATTCAAGAAAAAGTGATCCAGAGATGAAATTTAAGTTACGCTGTAGATGTTAGATGTCCCCCCAAAGCTCTTGTGTGAGACAATGCATGTTCACGGGGGGGACGATTGGGTTCTGAAGGCCTGAACTGTGGGTAGGTGGGGTGTGGCCAGAGAGGCAGGTCACTGGAGGTGTGCCTACGGGGCTCAGAGATTGTTGTGAGGACCTCTCTCCCTCTCTCTCGCTGTCTCTCTCTGTCTCTGTCTCTCTGTCTCTGTCTCTGTCTCTGTCTCTCTCTCTCTCTCTCTCTCTCTCCTTCCTGGTACAGTGTCCCCAGCTGATTTCCTCTGCCACAGTCTCCTGCCGTGATGCTCTGCCTCAACTCAAGTCCTGAGGAACAGAGAAGAATGGAGCTGGCCATCTTTGGCCTGCGGGCTCTGAATCCGTGAGTGCACACTAAGGTTTCCATCCTCTAAAATCGTTCTTGTCAGGTCTTTCAGTCACAAGCAGCGAAAAACCTAACTAAAACAACTGGTAACATTTTAAAAATCATATTTAAATAGTTTTTCAGGAATACATCCAAGAAAGCGACAAATTGAAACTAAGAAACCTGCTGGAAATTAAGTATCACATCACCAGAATGAAACTATCCCGGAAAAGTGGGAAAATCAAGTGGGAAAAAACTCTCAGAATATAGAATAAAAAGAGAAGCAACAACAAGGAATAAAGGACAAGAATTACAACAAACCAGAAGGGGGCCAGAGAGTGTCGTAGGTTAAATTGTGTTTTAGTGGAGCTTCTGCTCCCCCAGCCTCAGAACGTGACCTGTGGGAAGCAGGTCCTTGCAGCAGTAATTAGTTAAGAGGACTCAAGGCTTCTGTGTGCCCGGGGTTCCTAGGAGAAGAGGAGAGAGAAGAGAATGTCCAGCTCCACCTCCACAGAAGCTGTGTTCTTTGCATGACGACCCTCATCCAGCAAGAAAACAGGCTTGGAGTGGCAGCCACCCACCTCCAGTCATCCTCCAGATGCTGGCCGCCTCTGCCTGGTGCAGGAGAGACACCTTGTAATAAGGGAAGCCAGACTGGACCCAGGGGTCTCCAAGCCAGGAAATCTAAGATAGAGGAAGCTGGAAACACGTCCCCTAGAGCCGCTGTAGGGAGCACAGCCTTCTGACACCTGGTCTCAGATCTCCAGTCTCTAGCGCTGAGATAACAAGTTTCTGTTGTTTTTTTAGCCACCCAGATTGTAGTCACTAATTATGGCAGCCCCTAAAACTAACAAAGAGAGGATCAATCAAGAAAGCTCTGCGTCTGATGTACACGCGTTACAGAAAAAGAAACATAGAAAATGGAAAAAAAAAGAACCGAAATATTCAAGTTGGAATCTTCTTCAAATAAAATGGAAATAAAAAAACTATAATGTATATATTCTTTCAATACATTAAGAATAAAGAAAAGTTTTTTTTAAAGAAAAAAAAAAACTTCCAAAAACAGAACCAAAATCTCACAACCAAAATAGTCCTCTTGGACAGAAATGAAATCCTAAATGTCACTGTACTTAACAATTTCACAGTGGGAACTAGGAGTCAATAAAGCACAGTGGTGTGACTATTCTAGAATCTGCTCCCAGCCAATTATAAATTAAGTTGGGGGATAGAATACAAACCGTCTTGGAAATGCAAAGAGCAAGAAGATGGAGCGTTTCTTCTTAGCTGCAGAAGTACACACCTATCGGTGACCTGGCGGCCACGGGCTGGAGCCCGAGCCTGTCCCGGGGCCCAGCATGAGGAGGCCCTCTGCATTACAAGCAGGGGTAGCTCAGGGCGCTCCCCACATGGCCTGGTGTGATGTTTAGGGACTGCACATGGACTGACCAATCAGAGACTGAGCAGACAGAGGAGACCACGAGCTTCGCTCTTGAGATTTGCGGAACTGAAGAGGCACAGGTGAGGAGATGATGGGGATCAGTGGACATCACCTGTCCACCCTGTGAAAAGACACCAGATAGTCCGGGAACACAGCCAATCACCTGCAGAATTCACCTCAATCAGCTTCCTGGAAGGCTGGACTCAGTGCTGCAGGCACAGTGTGCGAGGACAGCAGAGCTCCCCAGCAGCGGGTCTCTGAGCAGAGATGTGCCAGATGGAGCAGGGCAGTGTCCTGCCCAGCTGCACAGCGTGACTTTCGGATGAGTTCCAGTTGGTCTGCCTTGACTCAGCCAAGATCACACCCTCTAAGGACAAGTAATAGTCAGTGTTGGCAGCCGAGGACACCCACTGCCTGGGGCCGCCAAAGAGGCAGGGTACCAGGGCCTGGCCTCAGGAGGACTCCCTGATGGACAACCAGTGTCAGGAATGAAAAAAGAAACACCAGATGCAGGTTGTTGCTAGAGCAAGAGTCTGAAATGTGCAGCTTCGGTTTAATGGGTAGAAAACATGGATCAAGGATCTGATTTCAGAGAGATCCTCATAAAGCAGTAGCAAAATATTTGATAAAACACTGCTTCTGCCATTTGGAAGAAGACTGAATCCCCTGAGCCTAGTCTTATGTGAGTCATTAGAGAAAAATATCTTGTGCTTTCTTGAAAACTATTGCCTTGTTTAGAAAAATATCAGAAAACAATAAACTCAGGCAAAAAATAAATGGGTTTGCAAGCAAAAATGGAAAATAAAGGGAAAGTCCAGAACATTGGGACCTCAGAAGAGTGTGTGTTTGTGACTTGAAGGGCAGGAGAAATGACAGGAGAAGGGTCAGGAACAAGATTAACCTGTAGGGGCATGGCCTTCTGAGTCAGGCCTGGTATTCCAACTGGACACAGGTAGCTTTAGTTTGGTGGGTAGGAAACGGAGCAGGGCAGTTAACCAGGCAAGAAGGATGTCAGACGGAGGACTTACGTCTTTGCTGCCACAAGGTACTGAGGGAAAGGAAGCAATTCACCCATGGGCTGGTCTTTGAAAGAACAGTTTGTCCAAGAAAGCAGAGCCAGGCTGGACTGGCACAGCAGAGAAACAGTGTTTGACGCTTCAACTAGCACTGCCGTGGACCGAGCTACAAAACCTGTCTTGCCCCAGAAGGTCGTACCTCTCAAGACCAGCGATGTAAGGGACTTAAGACTAGTGAGCCGGGGGAGCCCTTGGACGAGGCAACAGAGCGAAGAGCTCATGCCCAGTTGTGCTCCCCTGTGTCCGGGGAGGTGCCACCTGGCCACAAAGCAACCCCTGCTGCTGCCTGCCTGCCTCCTTCTCAATGGGGCAGACTTGTGATTGTCCCACAGCCCCATGGTGCTTGAGCTTAGGGAGCAGGTGGCGAGGGACGGGCAAGGCATGCAGGCTGCCTCTCCCATCACCTCCTGAGCTAGCAGGCTGACCCTTGCCACAGGACAGCTTAATGCAGATTTTATTCTGGCCATTACCTCTTTACTGAGAAACCATCATCATTTGATGAGAACACTAAAAGGATATGGCTTCTGTCAAGATGTCACGGAGTGAGAGGTAAACTGTTGGGCCTGGGGGCACGGGAGCCAGCCCTGTCTCTGGAATCGGCCCCTGAGAAGTGCAAGCCACAGGCATCAGGGGGCCACATGAAGTCCCTGCACACCGTGTCCTGGCACAGAGAGGACTTCGCTGACCAAGAGCTCACCTTACAAAACTGTGTTGGCTTTTCCCTTATAGTCCTCTTGTCCCCTCTCCAGGCTAGTCTACGATCTCGCAGTCTCTCACCAATACTGCCTCTTCTGTGCTTCAGCTTCTCGGCACAAGGCAGCCGTGGGACTGAGCATCCAGATCTGGGATTTCATGACACTGGAGACAGAAACAAGTAACTCCGTAAAGGAAAGGGAACACGTTGGCACCACTCCTGCCTGTCTCTGAGCTGTCCGGGAAGTGCCCGTGCCCCTGGTCTGAGGAAAGTGTCCATCCCATGTGTCTTGTTGGCATTCGACAGGGAGGGCTATGTGTGTTTTTCTAGGACTCCTCTGTGTAGCTGTAACATGGCTATTTTTAACATCCATGTTTACATAACAAGAAAGAAACTCACACACAGAGGTGTCCCTGCACACCTGTCTTGGAGCACCTGTGCTGCTCCACGGACCTCCTGGGGCTGGGGTGGACAGAGGACAGGAGCTGCTGCTCGCTGCTCTGCAGGTGGGAAGTCACCGTGGGCACTGAGGGCCTGGCTGCATCCTCACAGGGAAGGAGCAGAAGACTAGGAAGGGACCAGGTCCTCTCGACACATCCTCTCAAAGCCACCAGTCACTCATGAGGGTGGAGCCCTCGTGACCCAAATGCCTCCCAGCATCTCCCCCAAATCCTGCTGTTTCTGGGATTAAGTTTACAGCCTGAGGACCGTGAGATGGGGGGTGTTTGATTACACGATGTGAGAAATGTGTATCTGATACTTTCAGTTTTGAGTAGCACGTGGGGCAGAAGACACAGATGGAATGAGAGGACCCTGTGCCTAGAATTTCAAAATGCACACACTGAGATGAGGTAGCAGATAAATTGCATGCTTCCTTCAAAAACATAACAAAACAAAAACTTTAGCATGTTTATGATGTTAGTACCTAATCTAGGAAACTTTAACCTTATAATTAGATAACTTAAACTCACCTCTCTCCCTCTCACAATGAAAAATGGCGTTAGCCTACGATCAACTAGTTGCACTGTAGTTAAACTTAGGCACAGGGTTAAATACTTAGGAAAATGAAATATTTCTGCAGGCACCTGCAGGCTGCTCAGAATCAAGCTTTACATTAAATGGTCTTCTTCAGGTTTTCCTCAGTAAAAAATTGCCATCTAGCAGTTTTTAATAAGTAAATATATGTTGTTTCAATCACAATTTTTTTTTTCAAAACAGAAAACACAAATAAAACCTTTTAAAGATCCTTCTGAGGACTCTTGCAATAGGGTGTTCAGTTACACCTCAGGGTTGGGATTTCGTGAACACCTGCGCCTCGGGAAGACAATCAGGGCTTGTGTGTGAAGTCCTCCCGGGACCAAGTGGTGCACAGTGGACGCCAGCATCGCAACCCGAGAAAGACCTGCTTGTGACTCTCCTCCTGGGAACAGGGCACCACATCCACTCACAGGACATCTCAGCGGTACTCACCACCCTCCTGGCAGTGACGGCCACTCTCCACACTCCAGCTTCCTGGTCCGTTTGGTCTGGCGCAGGTGAAGGGCATTGGTGGTGTGGCCTCCTGTGGCAGGACACCGAGGCCGACCTCAGCACGCGGGCTGGACTCCTGCCTCTGCTCTCACCCGAGAGACTCAGGAATGCCTCCTGGCTTCTCTGGGACTTGTTTCCCCGCCACCAGGCCCAGTTGGTCTGGTGTCTGTGCCCTTTTGTCCTGCCTGTTGATGAGACTGGCCATGGGGGCTTTTCAGGGGTCTTTAGATTCATTTTCTAAGTGGCCTTCCAAGCCGCTGTCTGCAGTTTGTGATCAAGATCCTGGAGAGGTGCGGTGAGAAGGGCCCGTGGGATCTGGGCCCGGGGACTCCTTTGCATCACTTCCCAGCTCCGCTTGGGCACTGGGTGGGGGACAATAGGTCTAACTTATTATTTTTAATTTTTAAATGTTATTGCTATTTCTGTTGTAGGAGATTATATTAACTCTTCTAATTATCTTTTATCGTCTAACAGTGACCCATAAATTAGTGACTTCATGTGACCATGGTTTGTTGTGCTTATTTGTTAGAAGCTGACCTGGGCTGGAAGGTCCCAGGAGTCTTACTTAGCGTATCTGTTGCGCAGTGCTCTGTGCATGGCCTGGGCCTCTCCACCATCCACCATGCTGGACTCCTTACCTGGCAGCTGGCCTCTGAGAAGGCACAGGCAAGGTGTCATGCTCCCGAGAAGCCACGCCAGAGCTCACAACCATCATACTCAACATAGTAAACTGGTCCCTCAAGAGAGAGAATCCCAGGGAGTGAAAATGGGTTCCAGGACAGGAACAACACAGACATGCCCTGGTCTGCAGGCACAGGCACACACAGGCCTGGAGAAATCACTCAGCCACCTTTGCACATTAATGCATCCGCACTCCTCTTTGGTGGCCCGACTGATATCTTAGACATTAGATTTTCAACTTAAAAGTCTCCTCAGAAAGGAAATTTCTGAGACCTCAGAGAGTACGGCCCCTTCTCATTTGATTTCACTTTTGAATCTATCATTCCTATCTCTACTTGCTGGGGGGCGGGAAATCAGGCCACAGTAATTGTTTTCTGCCTGTATTTCTTGTGAATGCAATGAGAACTCATTGTGGGGTTGTAAGAAAAGGTGTGAAGTCATTGGATAGTCCTTTATTTTCTTTTTAATACACTAACGACTGGGTGATGAGGAATTTGGAGTAGAAATCAGGAAGAGCCAGTGGAAATCATCACTGATCCACATGGCATCGTGGTGACCTGAGCAGGGAGTTGGTGCTGAGTGGGACGGAAGCAGACACAGGAGGCATCTCCTGGGGGAACTGGCACAGAGCTTGATGTCTTGGGAGTGGACTAAAGAGGAGGCACAACAGAAATACGGGGAGGATCTGAAGGTTTGGCTGTGACTTGGGGAATGGGAAAATGTGAGCTGATGATCTTCGCTCAAGGTTTCTTACACAGAGCCGCCTGCCACAGAGTCCTCCACCGAATCCCTCCTCCTGCGCCTGGGTGCAGAGCACTCCCTGGCAGTTTTCTTCGGACTTTAAACTTCGTTGCAGGGAAAGTTGTCTTACTTTGCCTATAGGCTGTGGGTCAGCAGGACGTGGTCTGCCGCCCTAATTGGACCCCACATCTGCCTTGGTCAATCGGGTTTTAGTGGAACACAGCCCCACTCACCCACCACAGCCTGTGGGCTGTGCGAGGACAGCAGCTAAGACAGAGACCCACTCAGGCTCAAACAGTGGCTCTGACCCTGTGAAGGGCGCTGACCGCTGCGTCCTGTAGGGCTCCTCCATCAGGAGCCCAGGAACGGGCAGCCAGGCAGCCGCCTCACGTACGGAGTCTAGGGTAAGTCAGGATCTTCGGTCAGAGGAAAGGGTCCCAGTAACTATGCTGTCCCAGCTTCACTCCTGCTTTTGTGTCTAACCCTACTACAGAGCACAGTGGTGTGCTCATGTGCAGTCACAACACTGAGTGTGCACAGACCTGGCAGCGAACCCGTGGCTTTCCATGTGGGGATGTTAGGCACAAACACAGGTGCTCTGTGTGTGTTTAAGATACTGAAATCAAGGACTTAAATCGGCAAAGTTAAAGTCAAAAAAGAATTTTGAGCCAAGTGCGGCGGCACACACCTGTAATCCCAAGTGGCTCGGGAGGCAGAGGCAGGAAGAGCTCAAGTTCAAAGCCAGCCTCAGCAAAAGTGAGGCACTAAGCAATTCAGTGAGACCCTGTCTTTAAATAAAATACCAAACAAGGCTGGGGATGTGGCTCAGTGGTTGAGTGCCCCTGAGTTCAATCCTAGGTACCAAAACAAAACAACAAAAAAAAGAAATTAACTCGTGAGTTACTTTCATTTTATTTATTTTTTAAACTTCTGTACTCACTGACTCTTCGTGCCGGTGGTTACTGTGAAGCTGAGTGACAAGTGGCCCAAGCCTGTGCTTCAGACACCAGCCACCACATGGTCAAGTTCTAACAAGTAGACAGCAGGAGAGGGCGTCAGTGCGGCAGGAGGCTGGACTTTCAAGTCAAGAAGGATGCATGATGATCCGCCTGCCATACTTAGTTATCGTCAACTCGCTCGGTGACTTTTTGTCTTGATTTCTGCAGGTTCCTCTTATTTCACGCGTGTCCTTCAAATCCCTCATGGCGTTGGGATAAATTAAGCAGTATGCATTCTGAAGTTTACGTTTGGACACTTAGTCCACTGTCACCGAGAGCCAAAGTGGAGAGACGGGTCCGCTCCTGTGGTGCGTCAGAACATGGTCAAAGAGGACGCTGCTCTCCCTGCCAGAGTTCCCAGCACGGGCCCACAATTCTGCTGCTCTGCCGAGTCCCCTTCAGGGTATTTGCTAGCAAAGGCTGGGGTGCAGGGATGCGTGGGCTCCCCACTCTCATCCCACCCCCCCATCAGCTGTGCTGCTTTTCATAGTTGCTGCCACTTGTGACAGGCAGAAACCCTCAGGTGTGAGGCCCACTCTCAAGACACACCTTCAGAAATCAGCTGTGACTGTGGGCCTCCAGTGAACAGAGACAATTTCCATGACCTTGGGGCTCAGAGGCAGTACAAGACTGTGCGTCATAAGCAGACCTGACATCAGCCCTACCTGCTGACTTCAAATTACATATTTAGATAATAAAGTGGCATGGTGGAAAGGAAAGCTCTCCAATGGAGAGATACGTGCTTAGCTCCATTTTTAATATTTTATAGGATGTGCTACATTGGGCAAATTACCTGATTTCTCTGAAACACACTTTAAGATTTTTTTAACTAATAAAATAATACTAATCTGTAATAACTGGTCTGGAAAACAACCATATGGCACATCAAAAATACTTTGCAGAATATAAAACCATATATCACTAAATTAAGCAAGGGGTAAGACAATTTTATTATGAAATTGCTTATGATTATGTTTAAAATTAACATTCAGCAGCACAAAAGATCGCAGAGCAGCAGGGCCAGCGTCATGCTGGACCAGCGCAGACTGGCCGCAGCAGCTGTTCAGAGACCTTCCTCTGTCAAAGACAACTCTTCATCAGAGAAATTGTTGAGCAGAGATTGGCATTTTTTATTAATATAATTTCAATAGGAACTTTTTTTATTTTATACAAAGCATTTATAAAATTATTCCCTAGTTAAAGACATCAAACACGGTAACATTTAATTAAAACAAACAAACAAAGGAATTCAGGGTAGCAGACAGTTTGGTGGCAGAGCAGTTGCCTTGGGCTCCCTCTTCAGTACCCCAAGGCTGACCACACAGGGAATTCTGCAATACTGTGTTTATTGTGTGGCTTCTCATTCTTCCATAAATAGATATTGAACCAAGAAACACTCATTCAGTAGACAGCAGAACTGTGTCCCCCACAGCATGCACGTCCTGCTCTCTGGGGCATGGGAATGTGGCAGATGACATAGCAACAGGGAACTAATGTGGCAGATAGGACTAACTGGGCTCATCACTGGCCCTAAGTCAGGGAGAGTCCTGAATGAGGAGGGCAGAGGGGTCCTGCTGAGAGGCAATGTAGGAAGGACTCAGCTAACCAGTTTTGGCTTTGAAGCAGGAAGGGGCCAGAAGCCAAGGAATGCTAGTGGCCTTTAGATCCTGGAAAGTGAAGGAAACAGATCCTCCATGGGGCCCTGGAGACAACACACACTGCTTTTGTCCATAGATGTGCTGGGGCACATTTCTGACCTGCAAAACTGAAGGAAGGGCTTTCCTTGCTTTTTGCAGTAGCAGTTGGGAATTGGATCCCCGAGTTGCAGGAACACAGCACTGGGTTTGAGAGTGGGTACCTGAACATTAGATGCATCTTTAAAATACAGTGCAACAAAAGAGAATGCACCTCTTGAAATTAGCTGCACTTGGGAAAAGTAATTCAGTGTCCCAGCTAGTGATGGTTTTGCTTAAAAATATGTCACAAGAGAAAAAAAAATTGCAGTGTTCTTAACAGTGCGTGTGTGTGTGTGTGTGTGTGTGTGTGTGTGTGTGTCCCTAGGAGAAGTCTCACAAAGGCCACTTTTGCAGCAATCTTCCCTCTTGACTTGATATGCCCAGCCCTGCCCTGATGCCTCTTGTTGCTCTTCCTTGCATTCTTCTGTCTTTCCTGAGTGGAAACTTTAGAGATGCAGTTCTCCCTGCACCCCGACTTGTGCACCCCACATGGTTGCACACTGAGTGGAATTCAGGTGATAGGTTTGTACGTGCCCATGAGGCAGCTGGCTAATTTGACTCTTCTGTTCCTCCCCTTCCCCTGGCCTCTTACCTCCTTCTGGTTCCCCTTCATGAAACGCCTCTTCCATTTAAAATGCCTCTCTTCTCTCTAGCTTCTGCATAGAAGGGGAAGCCTTTGACCCTTGGCTTCCTGAGTCTGGCTTATTTCACTCAGCCTGGCGTTCTCCAGCTCCATACATTTACCAGCAAATGCATCATTTCAGGCTTCTTCATGGCTGAGTAAACTCCATTGTGTGTCTATGTCACATTTTCTTTATCCAGTGGTTCTTAGCAATCAGGGAAATGCAAATCAGAATGGCATTGAAATTATGTCTCACTTTAGTTAGAATGGCATTCGTCAAAAATATGAGTGATACAAATGCAGGTAAGGATGTCAGGGGAAAGGTGCACGCGGACCTTCCTGGTGGAGCTGCCAATTAGTGCGCCTACTGTGGAAAGTAACATGCAGATGCTTCAAAAGACTGGGAACGGAGCAGCCATCGGAGCCAGCTACCCCACTCCTTCATGTTTATCCAGAAGAACTGAGATCAGCACCCTATAATGATACATGCATACCTGTGTTTATGGCTGCACGATTCAAGTGCCCAAATCATGGAACCAGCTAAGGTGTCCATTCCTCAGAGACCCACTTCTCTCAATCATGCTTTTCCCTTTTCAAGGAAGAACCTGGAAACCCTTCTGTCTTGATAAGATGGGCCATGTGCCTCTAGCACTGATGTCTTTCTCAGGTGGAATTCAACCTTCAGTCTGCCTGGAGGCAATCTCTTTACCCCACTGAGTCCACCTCTTGCGTCTCTGTGAAAACAACTCCACGGTCACCACGGAGCGCTGACAGAACCACAGCCCCTCCTCTACCCCGTCTGCCCACCTCAGAGCTTGAAGGAGCCTGCTTCTCTCCTCCTCGGGGCACGATGCGCTTCCTCATCTAATGCACCACTTAACTTAGTTCTCGCAAATGCTCCGGCGGCACTCATTTATTTTCTATTCTAAGATCCTACTGGCAGAGCCTTATGTTAGCGGGTCTTCTAATTGGTCTTCCTGCCTTCTGCCAGTCCCTCTCATCACTGCTGTCTCCTGTGTCCAGTAAAACAGAAGAGCTTTTCTCTCTGGCCCCAGAGTCTTCATACACTGCCCACCGTCCCCCGATAAAAGCAGCTCCTCACAGTGAGATCACGCACTTTTGCAGTTTAGAGCTATTTGTCTCTGATCATTTTTTCTCAGGACTTATTAATAGGGTTTTTTTCTTTCTTTTTTCTGTCTTTCTTTTTTTCTTTCCCTCCCTGCCTCCCTCCCTCCCTTCCTTCCTTTTCCTGGTACTGTAGATTAAACCCAGCAGTGCTCTATCTCTGAGCTACATCCCCAGTCGTTTTATTTTTTATTTTGAAACATGGTATTACTAAAGTGGCTAACTTGCTGAGGCTGGATTTGAACCCGTGATTCTCCTGCCTCAGCTTCCTAAGTTTCTGGAATGACAGTGAGGGCCACTGCCACACCTAGTGTAATAAAGTGTTAAAAATGATTGAGAATACAAAAGTATTTTATTTACGTGCTATAGCTATACACAACAATAAATCAAAACCAAGAATTTAAAGTATATTAATTCATGCAATGGTAACAATAATGTACTGATTACATAAAAATGTAGCCAATTTTGTAAGAAAAATGGGTTTGAAAATAAAACAGGAGCAGAAAAATAAAAAAAATAAACACTGAGAGGACTGGCATTGTTTCCCATCCTCAGGATCTGACCTTGCTTGTAGGTAACCACACTGTCACAGGTGCTTGCTGAGGTGATCCATTGTCAGGTGTTGATTTGCTTAAAATCTAACCCAAAAAGTCAGTGTCACACAAAAATGTACTTGGAAAAGGCAGGGGATTTTTAATAGACTTTCAGATGTTTATAAATATTTCACTCAAATGCAAACAGAAATTCACCAAGTGGAAGTTTGTCAATATGTAGTTGCAATGTGAAATCTGAAACCACATTAATGATTTTACACTGTTACTTTAAATTATCCCTGTCGGTTTTCTAGTTCAAAGGGATCATTTATTTACTTATTTTTTTTATTTTTAATTTATTTTAATTAGTTATGCCTAAAAGCAGAATGCATTTATGCACTTTGATACATCATACATAGAAGGGATATAATTTCATTTTTCTGAGTGTTCATGTTGCAGAATCACATTGGTCATGCAGTCACATATGTACATTCAGTAATAATGTCTGTCTCATTCCACTACCTTTCCTATCCCACATCCCCTCTCCTCCCCTCCCATCACTTCTCTCTAGTGCCCCCCACCTTATTGTGAATTAACATCCGCATATTAGAGAAAACATTTGACTTTTGGTTTTGTGGGATTGGCTTATTTTGCTTAGCATGATATTCTCCAACTCCAACCACAAAGAGATAATTTATTACCATGATTCTGTAACATGCATTAGTCATTTAAAAAAATTATTACCCACTTACAAGGTCTTCCAAATGTTTCATTAAATACATCTTGAAACCACATTCCTTAGTATCACTGCAGAGCTCATCAAAGAACTTTAAATATGGGGAAGCTGTTGGGTCAGAGTGGCAATCGTAAATTTTCTAAAATACCAAATTTTGCTCTGAAAATTTGAATTCTATCATAGGTAAATGATAGTACCAGTTCATTCTTTGTAGCTGTGAGGATTATGCACTCATTGTTCAGAAAACATCCATCAAATATCTCCATCTGAGAAGTGCAGGTTTGGCACTCCTACAGGAAATGGTGGAAGCCTGCAGTCCAGGGGAAGCTGCGGTGGTCACAGGGCTCTGAGCTGCAGTGCCAGGCAGGGGGACAGCCACACAAGGAGATTTTGCTCAAGGCCTCACACGTGACACCGTCAGTGATGTTTAATGCTTTCCCAGGATACTACCACGAGGGCCAGGATTTCCTACCAGGATGGGTGCTAGGGAGGAATACCGTGGCCATTTGTGCAGCTTGGTTTAATTCCTGGACTAGCTGCAAGGCACCAGCGCTTTGACCTGCCTTAGCTTTTGCACCAACAGGTCAGATGCCAGCCAGAATTAAAAAGGCAAATAGTGTCTTAGCGTTGTTATTATGAAAATAACTTTAACCTTATACTCTCTGCAAAAGAATTCTGGAGACCTTGAGAGGTTCATGGAGCATGTTTTAAATACTTTCAAATGCCTTTAATTATTACAGCCACAAGCTTTATAAAATTTCAAATAATAGCTTCACTTCCAGTGGGAGACCTACCTGCTGTCCCAGCCGAGGGTCACAGTCATGGTAAACCAAAGCCCAGACTGTGCTCTGGGCTGTGGGGTCTCTTTCTCTTCCATCTCTTGTGCTTTTGAGCCCCGATGCAGGCTGATTGATTGACACCTTCCTTCTGTGTTTAGTATAATTTCCGACCCAGCCTTCGTCTACCCTCTAGAGCAAAGGAACCACATCTAATTAATTTGGCCTTCCATAAAATACAAAGGGTTAATAAATATTTGCTGGTCATAATTGACAATTTTCCCTGGAAGGAAACCTTCTCTGGGGTGCTCCATTCTTATGCTGCTGGAACCTTCAGTGAGTGCTGGGCCTCCGCCCGTCAGCCTCAAGGGCTTTCCCAGGAGAGAGGTTCCCGGTCCAAAGCTGATTGTTATTACAAAGAATTTAAACCAAGATCATGGCTGCATTCAGAGTTATAATTGGGTGAAATTACAGGAATCCTAGAACACGCCTAATTATGGCCCGATGCTCACTCTGCCTCGGAGGAAGCTTGTCTGAAGGCTGGCGATCCATCTCCCCCCAGGGTCCCCCCGAGAGGGGTGCTGCTGCTCCCCCAGCATGTTTAGGGGGTCCCTGCCCCCTGCAGGCCATGTCACCTGTGAGCACTCTTCCTCCCTCCAATCTTTGGAAATCTGTGCACACTTGCTAAGGACCTCAATCCAAGTCACCGTCTCCGAGTGGCAGCAGCTCCCTGCCCATCAGCGTCCGTCCACTCCTGTAGTGTCATTCTCAGAAGGGCAGGAGCTGCTGATGTGGGAGCGGGAATCTGTAAAGCAGGATGGTGCTGGTTCATCTGCTCCATTTCTAAGGGCTCCCAAGTCATTGGTTTATATCGAAAAAGGAAGCTTCCTCCTCATCAGCTCTGGGGTCAGGTGTGCTCCCGAGGCTGGGGTGAGCTTTCCACTGGGGACGCAGGCTCTGGCCCAGGGCCAGGTCTGGGGAGCCATAGCACCTGGCACTGAGAAGAAGGCAGGAGGGGGAGGGTCCTGTCGCACCAGCTGCAGCTTCCATCAGAAAACAACGGGGAGATGGTGACGTCTAGACCAAGAGCCAAGGTGCTGGCTACTGGGAAGCAGTAGGCTTTCACTTCCTTTCCCGCCCTTCTCTCCTACTGAGCTACAAAATGGAGCACGTGGCAGCAACATTGGCCCCGAAGTGCACTGTCCCTAGCACACAGACAGGGACTGGAACCCACAAGCACACTCTGAATTGAGTGTTGACTTTAAGAAATTCAGAAACATTTCACAAACAAAGTATTGTGCTTTTGGAAAGAAAGCCATATGGAAATGCTTCCTGGACATGAAATACATTCTTCTTCAGGCATTTTAAATTCTGGAGAATTCTTTAGTCTGTCTTGTGTTTGTTCACCTCCCTGAGGTTGATTGTGACCGTCAGGAAAGGCCCCGTGTCACGCAGGGGTGCAGGATTATCCTGGAGTGGGGGCACTAGGTGGCAGTCCCAAGAGGTGGCCAGAGACCTGGCGCCTCACCTCCTGCTGACCTCATGCTCTTCTTTGAGGATCAGAAATGGCTGCTACGGGCCTAGCCACCGACTTAGTGTCAGGAAGCCAAGGGCAGTCACTTCCTCAAAGGGTCAGTCACTAGAGGGGGTCTTTCTGGAAGGTTCCCTGCTGACTGCCTCTGCTGTGATATGGCGGGTCACCCTTGTGTGCAGAGGCTGAGAAGTGAGCACTCTGTGTCCTGCTCTCCCATCCCCAAGGAGAGCAGGATTCTACTCCAGTGTCACCTCTCGCCCCGACAGGCCCTGTTCTGTCCTGCCTTGGGGCCTGGAAGCCACCTTCCTCTCTCTTTCTAGCCACGGTGTTCCAGAACCTAAACTAAGGGTAACGCATCTTCTCCCACAGTCACATTTTCCCCTGGGGCTTCTCCACCAAAGCCCCTCTTTGCATAGGCACCTTCTAGGAGTCCTGTAAGGTCAGGCACGCTCTTCAGTGTGTTCTGGATCACACTTGTCCTTAGGGCTTCAGCCGCTTTCCTCCCACAGGAACGGTGCTCAAGTCTTTCCCAGACGGTTCTGGCCTCCACGCGGGAGCTCCTGCCCCACCTGTCTCCCTTGCATGTCAGTGGCCCCAACATTCTCCCTCCTCTCAGACTGAAGTGGCCCTTGTCAGTGTGCCCCAGAGCTCGGGAGCAGTGGACACAAAGTCCTCCCTGAAGAGCTGTCCTTAGATTAAGGGCTCTGGTTCCCACACACTGAAATCAACCGGATATGAGTGACCACGGGCTCATCAAACCCACGAGCTGGCATCGTGCCTGCCCGTCCGCCGGGACAGCAGGTCCACGTGTGGGCCCCGAGTGGAGACAGGGAGGTGAGCCTTCCTTAGGGCTGAGCAGTGCGGTAGTGTGTGCTGTTAAACAGGAAATGAGAGAGCAATAGGAAACGGCTGAGAGGAAAGGACAGCTCTGATAAATGACCAAAGACAGTGTCGGTTATTTACACATAAACACATAAGTGTGTATGTCCACATGTGTGTGTCTGAGGTGTACATAGCCCAAACACACATTAACACAATTAACTGTTAAACTGATGACTAAATTACAAAGAAAACCAGGTTCTCAATCCCACAGAAACCACATAGACCATAACCCAGTGGCATAAGTCAGAAAACGTGAAAGAGAATCCACGAGATAAGGAGAAGTGGAGAGAAGGAAATATCTGAACACACAATAACATGAGTTTTTAATGCCTAATGAAATACAGGAATCTATAGTTAAGATCCAAATTTCAAAGAAGCAAATGTGAACCACATACAACAAACCAAAAGCAAATCATGTTTATATCAATTGCAGTGAAATTGCAATGTCAGAAACAAGTTTAAAATAGAAAAAACAGTTTTCTTAGAACAAAATTTTCAAGATAATAATGGAAATGAGAGAAAAAAAGAGAATTTATCTTTAAAAAAATGAAATAAAAATTGTTGCTATAAATTATTTATGGAGAAAATTATTTTATATATGAAAGAGAAGGCATAAATATAAATAAGTTAAAAGAATTTGCTATCAATCTACCACACCACCAACAATGCTCTGATAACAGCATGTGTGCAGATTCAGAGTTGGTTAAAGGAAAAAGCAGCAAATCGATTCTAAAGCTTTTTCCAATTCTTAGGATGGAGCTTAAGACAAAAACTTGAGTATTTGTTCAATTATGCATGTTCAAATTTTAAAAACTAGGTTTAATTAGATAAAAGAAAAACTGAAAGGTTAAAATTTAATCTCAAGCATAGTAAAAGGGGGGAGATGGAAAAATTCATTGAAATATTAGTACAAAAATCATGAACTTAACCATAAAAATTAGACAATAAAATCTAACCAATAGATAAGGATTTGAAAGGAAGAAAGAAAAGAGGTTTGTCAACAAGCTCAGATAGGTATACTGTTTGAACAAATGTAATTTGGCTTCAACTTATGGTCAAATGGAATAACAAGGAACAGATTTACTCACTCTCTGCAGCAGCTAAGAAAGCAATTAGACAAAACATGTAAAGCTGATTGCCAAGACATTAGTCACCGACACAGCGAAACCTCGAAAACGGGAAGCAAGCATGTTTCACACTATGATTCCCAGGATATTGCCCAGAAAAGCGTTCCCAGTGCGGGGAGGAGACAGGCCAGGTAGGCTAGTGAGACAGCCTGGTGTCCAGGGAGAGAGGAGTGGCTGGCCATGTGGCAGAGCACCCAGACGGGGTCCTGAGAGCCCAGCAGTGGGCAGGACACCTGCCAGAGCAGGGCAGGGCAATGCCCGTGAGAGCTCCCTGGAACGTCCCGGGGGCAGGGCCCAGAGCTCAGGTGGGGCTGGGAAAGGTGCGGCTTGTTCCAGTGGGAGCAGTGACCTCCCAACTCAGCAGAGGCAGAAGGACTTGGCTCAGTCACAGGACCTGAGAGACCACATGCTCCCAACCAGTACCCACATTTCAGAATAAAACTCAAGCATATTTAGAAAAGTTAGAAAACAGCAGAAAACAGACTAGACTACAGGAAGCACAGCCCAATAAAAGTTGCATAGCATTTAAAGGGGCAGGCAAATGCAGCCTTCAAGAGGCAGAGCTAAGTCAGTAAACCGAGCAGAGAGGACAGGAGCCTGGAATCCACAGACACAGGCACCACCAGGTTCATCATGACAGTCCACGGGCTCAAGAAGCAGGCAGGCAGCTGGACTTAGGGAGAGGCAGGAAACTCTGGAATTCGTGAGTTGAAGATGCCCCTGTCTTGGACGGAAAGTGCCATCAGTGGGAATGAGGACCGTGTCACTGTTGAGCTCGGCTTAGCAACATAAGAAACAGTCTGCGCAGAAACGGGAGGAAAACACTGGGAGAAAATGGCTGGAAAATCACCTGGGCCTCACTGGACTCTGGGGAAATTCAAAAGGTCCATTGGATGTAGCTACATTCCTTAAAGGAGAAGAAAGGAGAGAACATGAAAAATTATCTAAAAATTTCAAATCTGATGTCAACTCTAAACTCATGAATCCAAGATGCTCCAGAAACTCCAAGTATAAGAAGAAAGCTCACTCAGGCCTGTGATGCATTTCTGAAGACAAGTGATAAAGAAAAATAATGTTGAAAATAGTCAAAGAAATAAGATATAATTTGTATACAAAAATAAGTTTAAAATGATGGAAAATTTTTCATGTGCAGTAATATAAGCCAGAACACAGTGAACAAAAATTGTCAAGTTACTGAAAGGAAAACAGATGAATCCAATTGCCAATCTAAAATCTATACTCAGCAGAAATAACTCTCAAAAGAGAAGGCAAAAGCGAGACCTTTTCACACATGTGGAAGAAAACCTGTGTGATACGAAATGACAGCAGAAGTAAAAAATCAGTGAAACTGAATGGAAATCTATAACTCTGAGTAAATAAATTATAGCTATCTAAATGCTTAAAAGAACAAAGAACTTTACTCTGAAATAAACTTTTAATAGAATAAAATGGCAAACTACAGATTGAAAAATCATTGCAAATCATATAGCAGGTTTAAAAAAAGCTTTTATCTATATCAACGACTCTCAAAGCTTGATTATAAGAAAACAAGCAAGCCATTTCTTTAATAATAGGAAAAATATTAGTTAAGCATATAACTAACCAAAGAAATATACAAATAGAAAATAAGCTCATGAACAGTTAGTTAACGTCACAGTCTTTAAAATGTTTAAATAAAAAATGCCAATTTTGTCATGGCAATAATTTATTAGAACATCTTAATTAGCTTAGTAGAATAGAAATAATTGAAAAGATTACAACACTCATTGGCAAGGATGTGACCAAAGTAGAACTGAAACACTACATTTAGGAAATTTAAAATAGGACAACAGATTTGGAAAACTTATGACCCAACCATTCTACCCCGAGACAGTTACCTAGAGGACATTAAAGCCTAGGGTCATACACAGGTATGTGAATGCTCAGTGCAGCAAGTAAGGGCTAGAATCTAGAAATAACGTAAGTGACCATCAAAAGGGGAATTGCTGCACATGTTTTAGCAGATCTGCTCAGTGGCATTATACTCAGCAATAAAAGAGAATTAATAGCTACAGAAGCAACATGAATGATCAGCAAATGACTGTTAGGCAGAATGAAAGACACCAGCACAAAAGCATTAATTTAATACTATGTTCCTGTAACATTCTACATGATGAAAACTAATGTACAGAGACAGAAAGTGAACGGTGCCAAGGAGGGAGGGGAGCCAGGGCCAGGAACACAGGAGGGAACTTACAGCGACAGGGAGCGTGTGGCTCATTGTCTTCATTTTGCTTGTGGTCTCTTGTGTGGACGCGTGACTCACAACTTGCAGGACTTGCGGTTTAGATGTGCTCAGTGCATGGTACAGCCGCTGCCTCCGTCAAGTTGTTTTTTAAAATGTGGGAAACATTTGGAAACCCGAATGGCGACCACTGAAGAGTGCAGAACTTGTTCAGTATATCAGGACAAGTGCAATCCTTCGATAAATCAAGGATCTATGGGAAAAGTTGTTCCCTATGTCACCTAAAAATGTATCTAGAAATAACATAAGTGACACTCTGGATGGAGATACCCGCATCCAGCACCAGAGGCCTGAGGGAGCAGGAGCATCCCAGGGGAAGCCCAAGAACTGATGCACCTTATTACACAGAACAGGAAACACTGACAGAAAGCTTGAACCCAGTCTCACTCAGAAAAATGCCAGTTTCTTCCACACTGTATTGCCAGTCTGTGGACCTTGGATTCAAAAGTATCACAGGTGTGATGATCCCAGATGTTGGCAGGTCGGCCTCCTTCACAGTGCTGCTTGGTGTATGTGGAGTAGCCATGCGGCAACCCAATGTGGCCCTTGGCATTTGCCTGTGCTCTGACCCATCTGACCCAGCCGCAGCTTCCTGGGGTGCACCTTGTGAAAGTGCAGGCGTGCCCCTGGGCACAGTCACCGGCCCCCGCTCACAGCACCCTTCTCATCTAGAGTTACCGCGGCCACAGTGCCTAGGAGCAGAACATGGAAGTGGAAGTGGCGGTTTAAACAGAGAGGGGAGTTCTGCAGTAGCAAACCAGAGCATCGCAGGCCCAGCCAGCAGCACCTGGGATCCAGACCCAGGGTTCGGCAAGTCCCGCACGGCTGTGCACAGCCAGATGTCATGCTGGTTACGTGAGAGAAGAAGTGTAAACCATAATGGTATCCTGGCTTGTCATGAAGCACATTTTAAAAGCTAATGAATACTAAGCTCAAAAGTTGAGGGACCTGTTACCCCTTCAGGGCGGCTGGAGAGTCGATAAAAGGGAAGGGGCACTTACTTGGGTTTGGCAGGGGCGGGGTGTCAGATGCTGGTGCTAGAGGAGGGGCTTCCCAGCTTCACGCTTATTGTCCGTTTTCCTAATGTACATCAGAGACACTGGCAAGGACTTCAGGGGAAGAACTGGAGATGCCAGGCTGGATCCTAGCTGGTCTCCCTAACTCTAGGGGTACCCATCCAGACCGCTGCTCCTGCCTAGGAGAGCCAAGCCCAGCCCAAGAGCAATTTAGCCCTTAGTGCTGCTCATGCCCAGCAGATGGTGAGTGCTCACTTTAAGTTAGATATACTGCTGCAGTGGGGACCAACAGGCCCTTGGGAGAATGCTGGTGAGAGATTCAGATGTTTGATTCTTGGAAATACCAAGTTCTTTGACAGGGAATTGCATGAAATGGTGCATTTTAACCTCTGATAAGAGGAGATGCTTTTTAACAGCAAAGGAAAGATCTGTTCCTCATGCTGTTTCAAAAGTAGTCAGCACTGAAGAATTCCTGCACACAGGAAAACCTACAGAAGTCAGTACAAAAGGCATATCCACATTTTCCTATTTTCAAATAATAAAAGTAATACATCCTCTTTATGGAAGATAAAAACACAAAAAAGCATGAAGAGAATATACAAATTACTTATAATCTTACTCTCTAAAGAAAATGCTGTTTTTATTTTATTATGCCCCATTTAAACCTCTTTTTGATTTATGAACTTTATAGGGGTGCTCAATCTTTCTCTTTTCCTACACGCACACACACACACACACACACACACACCACACACACCACCTCCCCACACACACCACACACACCACCTCCCCACACACACACACCATACACACACACACCATACACACACACACATGTACCACACACACACATCATACACACGCACACACATACACACACACCACACACACACACCACACACACACCACCTCCCCACACACACCACACACACCACACCACACACACACACCATACACACACACATCATACACACACACATGTACCACACACACACATCATACACACGCACACACATACACACACACCACACACACCACACCACACACACACACCATACACACACATCATACACACACACATGTACCACACACACACATCATACACACACACACACATACACACATACCACACACACCACACCACACACGCACACACATACACACACACACACACACCACACCACACACACACACCATACACACACATCATACACACACACATGTACCACACACACACATCATACACACGCACACACATACACACACACCACACACACACACTACACACACACACACTCGCACACCACACACACACACATACCACACACACACACACACACCACACGCGCACACACACACCAGGTAGAATTACATGTGCATGTTTCTAAATGAACTTACTATGGTTTAAAAGTGAAGGATGATCTTATTTCTCAATGAAAAACCACGTGCCTTACAGTCGGTGGCAGAACCGGGCAGTCAGGAGGACAGGGGAGGATGGTGCTCGAGGCTGACTCAGCAGCCCCGGACACCTGCTGTCTTTAACCAGTAACTAAAGGTTTCACTGATTTCATTGCCTTTAGTTTCTTTCCTAATGTCCTGAAGTCCTTCAGCTGGGTAAATGATGTGCTCCTGGCAGCACCGCACCCGTTAAGGACTTAAACCAGTTAGAATGATCAGGTAGGAGGATCTGCAGGCTTGGGGAGGACTAGGAAACCTCATCTCTCCATCCAGTATTGAGCTGAAGCCGGCCCTTCTGGGAAGCAGCTTCAGCCTGGTAGGGAGTTGGTGTTTAGAGGTCGCCAGGACTGGTTAAGCATCACCAGGACTGGTCACCTACTCTCCTTTTCCCTTCTTTTATACCTTCCCATGAATTTGGCTACCAGTGAAATCCATATGATCGTGATCAAAACCACTCCGCCATGAAAATGGTTCTGGCCTTTTTATCTCACTGTCCACGATGTGCTGTATCTGCCTCTGCTAAAATTGTCTGGGGAGGAGCCGAGGCTTTGGGAGTTTGATTTGTATCCTCTGAAGGCGGGATCATCCTTACAGGACCCTGCTCCCCACGGACTTCAGATACCTCCCTGTTGTTGAAAAGGGAAAGCTCATGTACGATGATCTGGACGATAAGGAACGCTGTGAAAATCACAAAGTAACACCACGAATTCATGCTTTGTAGCAATGCCACAGGAAACCCAGATCCACCACCTTGTGTCCTGAAGTAGCAGGGTAACGCTTACAGCCAGGATGGACCAGAGAGGCCTGGGACGAGTGTGACATCCAGAGTGAGGAAGCCCAGCTTCCTGCCTTCCCTGCACGCTCCTCCAGCCCCAGGCCTGCTCTGTGAACGCATTCCCACAGGCACCTACTGTAGACAGGGACAATACAGACTTGTGTGTATGTCATGATGCTTAGAGTTTAAAATCGTGCAGCATTTTTGAACATTTTCTTAGTAATTGTCATAACAGAGCCACACAGAGTCTCACGTTTGACTCCCGTGGCAGGGATGGGAAAGCACAGGTTTCTCCAGGGCAGTAGACCTATCGTGGGCACAGTAAACTGTCCCCCTCCTGGCCGACACAGTGTCCGTCTCCCTCCACCTGGGGTGGTTGTCTGTCACCCTCCTTCACTCCCAGGGTTGTTCCTAGCCACAAAGACTGCTGTTTTCATGAGGCTGAGGTCAAGTTCATTCATAGGCAGCAGGTGCCAACTGCCATCGGCACCAGAATCTGGCCCTTCCCTCCAATCAGCTGTGTGCCCCACGTCCCGGCAAGGCCTGTCTCTGGGCTCAGCTGCTCTGCTCTGGTTGCCTGTGGGTCTCCTCTCTGGGCCTCCTCCTTCCTTTTTCCCTCCTCAGATGCAGATCTTTGTTACGCTATGATGTTCTCCAGCTCACCACAGACCAGCAGATCACGTGACTTGATTCTTCTTCGTGGTTGAGCAGACTACAGTGAACACACACACCACGTTTTCTTTACCCTTTCCTGACTGGCACCTCGGCTGTTTCACGAGTGGTCATTGTGAAGTATGCTGCGATAAACGTTGGAATGCAGGTATCACAATAGGGCGCTGATTTCAGTTCTTTTGGGTTAGTACTGAGCAGTGGGAGAGCTGCTTCCATATCTAGTTTTTTTGAGGAATTTCGATACTACTTTACAAAGTGATGGAACTGCTTTGGTTCCCACTAATAAGGTCTAACATACCTCTCTCCCTGATCCTCACCAGAAATCACCATTATTTGTATTCTTGGTGAATGCCGTTCTGATGATGAGAGAGCAAATCCCAGTGTAGTTTTGGTTTATTTCTCTCTGATTGCTAAGAATGTTGAACATTTTTTTTATATATTTGTTGGCCATTTGTATTTTTTTTGGAGAAAAGCCTTTGTAGATCTCTTGCCCATTGATGGAGTGGGTTGTTAGATTTTTGGTGTTTTTTGAGGTCATTGTTTCCTTTCCTGTGCAGCATCTTTTAAATCTAGTGCCATGCCCCTGGGGACTCTTGGCTTTGTATTTGAGCTTTCACAGTCTTGGAAGGAAGTTGGTACCAGGCAGTACGTTGGAGGGTGGTGCCTTTGATTCCCTCTCACAGCTTCTCTCTTTCTGGTCTGATTCCTGGGCCTTGCACCCACTTTGACTTCATCTTGTGCAGGGTGAAAGGTTGGGGTGCAGTTTCAGTATTTGACGTGAATATTCCGTTTTCCCAGCACTGTTTGTTAAAGGAGCCATCTTTCCTCCGACTTACGCTTTTAGCGTCTTCTTCCAGGATCCTGTGTGCTCACGTGGACTTGTGTCTGTCTGCTGCCCTAGTCCACTGCTGTCCACAACCGCTTCTTTCCCAAGGCAAAGCCCTCTTGTTACGACTCCCCTGTAGTACGACTTGAGGTCAGGCATCGCCTGCATCCTGACTCTTGTTGCCGGGGACTGCTTTGGGTATTCTTGATCTTTCCTCTTTCATAGAAAGTTTAGAACTGTGTTTCCAGTCCTGTGAAGAACGTCATGGTGTTTTCACGGGGGTCGTATTGAATCTGTAGATTGCTTTAAATAATATCTCCATCGTGAAGATATTAATTCTATCTATCCAGGAAAATGGTTGGTCTTTTTATTTTCTAAGGTCTTTAATTATTTTTCTTCAGTGCTTTCTAATTTTCATGATAGAGGTCTTCCACCTCCTTGGCTATATTTATTCCCAAGTATGTTGTTTTATTTTTTGAGGCTATGTGGAATAATTTTTTAATTCTTTTCTCTGAATTTATTATTCATATACAGGTGATGTTACTGATGTTCATGCATTAACTTTGTATCTTGCCACTTTGCTGAATTTGTTTATCAGACAGAGACATCCTCTAGTAAAGTGTTCAAGAATTTTAAGAATAGAATCATGCCATAATCAAACAGATGGTCTGACTTCTTCTTTTCCTGTTTGTATCCCTTCAATTTCCTTCTTCGATCTATTTGCTATAGGAGTACTGAGCTTGGACATCCTGTCTTGTTCCTAATTTTAGAAAAAATGCTTTCAGTTTTCCCCTTTCAGTATAATGTTGGCTACGGGTTTGTGATATATAGCTTTTATGTTATTCAGGTATGTTCCTTTCACGCCTATTTTCTTCACTATTTATAACATAAATGGATGCAAGATTTTGTCAAAAGTTTTTTTGTGCATCTTCTGAGAGATCTTGTGATTTTGCTCCTTGATGCCAGTCATGTAATGAATTACATTATTGATTTATGTATATTGAACCCTCCCTGAGACGAAACCCACTAGATTATGATATGCAACCCTCTTAATGTGCCTTTGAATACAGTTTGCTGGTATTCTATTAAGGGTTTTTATGTCTAAGCTCATCCCTGACAGTGTTCTGTAGTTTGCTCTCTTCAGTATCTCTCTTTGATTTTGGTGTCAGGGTGATACTGGCTTCAAAGAATGAGTTTGAGAGTATTCCCTCCTTTTCTATTTCATGAAATAATTTGTTAGTTCCTTTTTAAAGATTCAGTAGAATTCAGATGAGAATTTATGTGATCCTTTTTGGTGTTGTTGTTGGAAGGTTTTTAGTAATATTTCAATCTTGTTGCTCAATACGAGTGTATTTAAGTTTTCTGTATCCACTTGGTTCAATCTGGGTAGATCATAAATATCTAGGAAATTTTCACCATATTCTACATTTTCTAATATATTGGAATAAAAGTTTTCAAAATAGTCCCTAATTATTTTCTGAATTTTACCAATTTTTGTTGATTTGTGTCTACTCTTTTACATTTGGCTAGTTTGGCTAAGGATTTATCAATCTTGTTTATCTTTTCAGTGAACTACCTCCATGTTATAGTGATTTATTTTATTCTCTATGTCATTAATTTGGGCTCTGATCTTAATTATTTCTTATATTCTACTGGTTTTGAAATTAGTTTGTTCCTGCTTTACAAGGGTCTTGAGACCTAGTAAGGCAGACACTAGCTACTCTAGTAGCGACAGAATATTTATGTGGGATATTTCTGGGTTTTTTTCTTTACTTTTATTTTATGATACAGGTACTTACTGCTATAAACTTTTCTCTTAGAACTACCTTCATAGTGTCTTAGAGATTTTTGGTGTGTTGGATTATTTTTCTTGTATGATTCCAGGAATTTTCAAATTTCTTCTATCATTTTTTCTATTCTCCATTTTTTCATTTAAAAGGGTATTTTTTAATCTCCATGTGTTTATCTGGTTTCTATAGTTTTTTCTATTGGTTTCTAACTTTACTCCATTTTGATCTGATAAGATGCATGGGACTTTATGTTTTTTTTATATTTACTATGACTTAGTTTGTGACCTGGAATACAATCTACTTGGAAATGTTCCATGAAGCTGCTGAGAAGAAAATGAATTCAGCTGTTTTGAATGGGGTATTCTGTAAATGTTTCTTAGGTCCATTTGATTTGCATTATTATTTTTGTCAGAAGTATTCATTATTTTTATTTCTAAATGACCTTTCTATTGATAAGAGGAATGTGTTGAAATAAACAAGTATTATTTTATTTTAATATATCTGGATTTAATGCCATGAAGTATTTGTTTTATGTTATTAGGTACACCAACATTTTGGAAATAAATATTTACTCTTTTACATATTCTTGTTGGATTGTTTCCTTTACCATTACATAGTGACCTACTTTGTCACTTCTGATTGATTTTTGCCTGAAATCTGCTTTGTCAGCATAAGAATAGCTACTCCCACTTGTGTTTAGACTCTATTTGCATAGAATATCTTCCTATCCTTTTATTTTCGACCTGTGAATTTATTTTCCTATGGGATAAGTCTCTTTAAAATAACATATAGCCAGATTTTTTTAAAAAAAATCCATTCTGTCTATCTATGTCTTAATTGGAGAGTCCAGATCACTTATATCCAGTGTTATTATAGATAGACTTTTTTATTTCTTACAATTTTGGTTTATTTCCTACTTTTAATTTTGTCTTGATTCTCATTTACTAAATTGCTCTTTCAGAGAGCTTTGAGCTTTGTTTTGGAATTTTTCTGTATGTAGTATATATTACATATTTTTGTAGTACTAGCTTAGATTTTCCTTATTGTGTAAATTTTTCATTTTTCCTCCAATTCTGGTAGATGGCTTTGCTGATTATAGAAATCTTGACTGGTAATTGTTTACTTAAGAACTTGAAATACCTAATTCCAAATCTTCCTTGATTTTAGTATCTGGGTTGCAAAGTCAGAATAAGCCTTATTGGTTTACTTCTAAATATGACCTGATGTTTTCCCCATATGGCCTTAATGTTCCTTCTTCCTTCTTTATTTTAGGCATTTTGATAATCATCTATCTCGGAGATGTTCTTTTTATTTATCTATTTGGAGTTCTATATGCCTTCTGTATGTGGATGTTCATTTCAGTTCTAAGGTTTGGAAAGTTTTCTGCCATTATTTCACTGAAAAAGTTTCTTAATATCTTCATCCTATAACCCATGCTCTCTTCTATCCTAAAGACTCTTAATGTGGGCTCTTCATGTTCTCTCAGAATCCTTAAATGTTCTGATCATGATCCTTTTATTTTAAATACTGTGGGTTCAAGCTCATATGCCGTTTCTAAGACCTGAAGTTTTTTTCTCTACAAAACCTCAATGGTTGTGGTAAATGTGGTTCAAATACATTTTTTATTTATTCATTGTGTCTTTCATTTTCAGGGGTTCCGACTGATTGCTTTCCAAAATCTCTACCTCTTTATTGCAATGGTCTTTCGGGTTTTGTATTTGTTATCTTAATTAGTTCCTTAAGTCTTCCTGTAGTTCATTTAACATTTTAGAAATCAAATTTTTATAATCTTTCTCTATAATTGCATCCACTCCCTTATCTATGGGTTTCATTTTCATGGAACTGTAAATTTGGGGGACAGCGGGATTCCTTTGCCTGTTTCCTTTTGTTTTCTGACCTCTTGGACTTGCAAATCTGTTGAGATTTATTCCTCTTCCTCTTTTATGAGTGTCCTTTGGTGTGCAGTTATCTTTTTGTAGGAAGTCCTGTGTTGTTGGTATCTTTTAGTGTCAGAATAGTCTAGGTATTAATTTCAACTTCCAGAACTTGCTACCGTAGAACTTCTGATTTATTCGCCCCTGGAGAGCTTCTGCAGTACTCTTGGTCCCTTTGCACTGTCCTCTTGGGCTCTGTCTGTGTTTTTGCTTTTTGAGTGGATGTCCAGGGGTGGAACTTGGAGTCACCCTCTTGCTGTTCCTATGTGGGACCTGGCCATTGGTTTTGAGTTTTCTCTCCCATATTCTATGTGTTCCAGTCCTGTTGGAGCTTGACTGGGGCTAGATTGTGCACAGAGAGAAGTTTGTTGTCACTTGGTCGAGTTGTGGATGTAGCTCATCAGCGCAGCTTCTACCCTGTAAACTTGTAGTGTCCTGATCACTTCCCAGCCCGGCTTCGAAAAGGGAATCAAGCAATAGCAAGAACAGCAGCAGCCAACAAACAGGGTTAAAAGAAATGCCCCACGCCTGCTATGTCCACAACACTAACTGCCACATAAAGGGATTCCGGAGTCAGCACTGAGCATTGACACCAAGGAACAGCCATAAACCTGACCCAGGGTTAGCAGCAGGAGTCAGCTCTTCCATCCCCAGGACCAATGGAGAGTGGGCAGGAACCTTGTAAACTAGATGTTTATTAAACAGAGCAAGATTGCAGTCTCTTAGTGAAGAGGAAGTGAGGTCGGAAGGGAAGAGGAAGTTTGAAACATGTAAAAAGTGAACAGAGGAGAAGCAGGGGTGGGAGCAGCAGGTGACTGTTACAAAGAAGAATGAATAAAAAATGATTAAAAGTAACAAAATGAAGGGAGACAGGAGGAAGTGGCTATCAGAGGGGGAAGAAAGAGAAGAAGGAGAAAGGAAAGGAAAAAACGAAGGTGAAAACAAGCCATCAAACCCCAACAAGCCTACGAAAGCCCTGCGCTCGAATGCTGAAGCTGAATAGCGAACAAGTGGGAGAAAATGACCAAGATGGAAGAGAGCTGTGCATCGTGTGGGTCACACAGACTTTGAATATTGTCTGTGTAATTGGGCACCGTGAGTATGTGTGTGTGAGTGTGCGTGTGTGTGTGTGTGTGAGTGTACGTGTGTGTGTGTGTGTATACATGCATGTGTGTGAGTAATACCTGTACCAGTCAGTGGAACAAGACCACACAGGCACAGAAGGGAGAAGGAAAAGCACAGGAAACCGACTTAGTGAAGTAGGGCGGTTGGTCCCGTGGTGCTGCCAGGGTGGGCAGTGCCTGGCTGCGCTGGAAGGTCCCACAGTGCCTTTCTTGATCTAGGGCTGGGGTTGTTACATCTGGCCTCTGGGTTTCTCTCCCAGCTGCAGCTGGAGTGGCCCAGGAGGAGGGAGGATGAGGTTCTCCCAGGGTTCCACCTCACAGGATGCAGGGGGGCTCACTGGGGATACTGACAGCCCAGGTTCTGTCCCACAGACTAGTTCGATGCACTCCCGGAGCTGGGCTGATGGATAAAGATAAAAAGGAAAATATGTAATCATTTAAATTAAGCTCTCTGCAGGCTGTCGATCCAACGGGTGAATCTGGGGAGATTTGCTCTATAAACCATCATTCCCTCTGAGGAGGGCCGGCACAAACCTATTTGATAAGAGCAGTGAGAGAATTTTTTTTAATGTGGAGAATTCTCTATAAAATATTTATCTAAACTTCTCAGAGTTCTTCTTCCAGATAACTTCTCTTTTACAAGAAATCAGACGGTCAGCTTCAGAAAAGCTTTGTATCAAAATATTTCCCACCAGGTATTGAAGCAGCTCTGAGTCTCTCAACTGTCAAACAGTGTTATCTGCTTTGGAGGGACTCTGAGCCACAAACCCATGACACTCTGGGACCTGCCTTCCTGTTCCGGAACAAAGCTCCAGCCACGTCCTCCTGACTGGTTTGTCTTCCCTGCATGACAGAAGAATTGCTGCGGCTGAGTCAGCACATTTCTCCAGGGTGTGGCTTCAAGTCAGCTCCAGGTTCTTCTGCGGCAGGTCTCAAACACTCTCAGGGAGAAAAGATGGAGGAAGCGAGTCTGAGGCTGCCATTGCTGAATGTCAGGAGCCTGCTCTCTGCACAGGAGCCCAGCTGCTCACAGACTCTGCCCTGGTGACGAGACGTGCAGAGATCTCCAACCTGGAATGAGACGGAGAAAGAGCATCGACGTGATGTGTCCCTGGCCTCTGCGTCGTCATGCGGGCCAGTTTCCACCAGCGCTCACCAAGCACATGCTTGTGCACAGCCCTGTGCAGGGGGGCAGACACAGCACGCCCCCTCCACCTCAGCGTGCTCTCATGGGTCTCAGGGAAACCATGCGTGACTAGAGAGAGCAGAGGATGAAGCGAGCAGCCACGTGAGCCAGGGAGAGGACAGGGCCCTGCAGGAGGCTAAGTGGCTTGCATGGTGGAGAAGAGCAGAGGTAGGAACAGACGGATCGGATCCCCACGGTTGGGTTGATCTAAACACGCGTGGTGTGTTCCTGTGTCTGACACTTAAAGAGCATCAGCTGAATTGCTCCTTATCGGTTTCCTCCAGAGGTCACGGGAGTGCAAGGAACCAGCCATGCCCACGGGTGCTAGCCTTCTCCTGGGAAGGGCTGGGATGTGACTGAGGAGACACTTCCCTTGAGCTGTCTGCTTCCTGGGACTTTACGCCACCCACCACAGCCCAGTGAGGCTCTTTCTACCATCCCTGCTGCTCAGGTCAGCAGCCGAGACCCCAAATCATTCAGCGGCGTGCCAAGACCACTCCCTCACCAAGGAGCTGGACCGGAACGTCCCCTCACATCCTGGCTCTGGCATCCACACTCCTCCGGCACGTGGCTCTCACATGGCCACGTGTGTGCACTGTTACTCCAGGGTCCCGTTAGTGTGCCTGCAGGAGGGACGCAGGGTGGTGAGTACTCAGACAAGCACCCACATGTCCACAGGCAAAACTGAGATATCAGTGCATTGCAAGAGGGTCAAGTAGGAGTGTAGCCTTCAGAACTCTGCCTCCAGGGCCACCTTGTAACTGTCTTCACCCCTGCCATTGCTCGCCATCCTGGGTCCTGGTCCTGCAGAACGGCACCATCTCCCCTGGGTCCTGCTAGTCATCCAGGTCCTGGTCCTGCAGAACAGCACCATCTTCCCTGGGTCCTGCTAGCCATCCAGGTCCTGGTCCTGCAGAATGGCACCATCTCCCCTGGGTCCCACTAGCCATCCAGGTCCTGGTCCTGCAGAATGGTACCATCTTCCCTGGATCCCACTAGCCACCCAGGTCCTGGTCCTGCAGAACAGCACCATCTCCCCTGGGTCCTGCTAGCCATCCAGGTCCTGGTCTTGCAGAACAGCACCATCTCCCCTGGGTCCTGCTAGCCACCCAGGTCCTGGCCCTGCAGAATGGCACCATCTCCCCTGGATCCCACTAGCCACCCAGGTCCTGGTCCTGCAGAATGGCACCATCTCCCCATACCTGGGCTTGTCCTTTTCAGCACCTGGCATATCATAGATCAGCTCACTGTCCAAGCCATGGAGTCCTACATAGTCCTGCATGGACTCATACATAGACTGAATCCTATTTGCCCTGTGAATCTCCAAGGAAAGTGCTTCCTCTGTTCTCCCGGCTGTTATGTGCATTTTCTTACTGCCTCACTTATCTCACATTAGCATCTATATTTTCACTGTGTATTCACCGCTGACTGTAAATTCACTTCCAGAGACTTGCTGGTTTCTCACCCTGTCATATGGCACAGGACATTAGTCAGAGCAGTGCTCAGCACCAGTGGATCACCTGATAAGAGCCCTCAGTCCCTCCTTGCTGGGGGTGGAGTTTCAACCTTAGATCTACGCTTGGGTCTGCCTCCTAGAACTTTTAGGTCTAAAATGCTGTCTTCTCTTTCTGTATCATCTTAGTTTTTGTTCTTGCTTTTGTGTTGCTGGTTGAGTCTTTAGATTTAGTTCAACAATTTGTTGCTCAGTCCTATGATTTGTTATAAACTCTGGCAGGTTCAAGGACATTATGTAAAGATGCTTGTAAATGATCACAGCAGAATATGGCAGACCCAGAGAAAGAGAGCAACCAGTGCTCAGTGTTGAGGGTCCGTGAAGCTCTTCAGACACCTGACACCCTGAGCCCTGGGAGGCAGGAGCTCAGTGGCTCCCCAGGGGGTGGGGTTGCTATGGAGTTGCCACACCTCCCTGGGGACACACCATGCCCAATGGGGTTGGGAAAACACACAAGGAAACTCACACTCCCCAAACTGTTTCTCCTGCTTTGCATTTAAAAAATTATTCTTTATAGTTTTCTTCTTCAGACATTGGTTACAATCAGCTCGGCTTTCTCTGTGCTCATGGTTAATATTTATCTATGTAACTAGGAAAGTAAAGAAGAACATCGGAGTTGGTTATATATATATATATATATAAAATCAAAGCTTTAAAATTCAAGAATTATTTAAGTATGACAGATAATGATGGTGAAATAATACATATGCTGTAGACATAATGTGTCCACCATAATTTTGACATTTTTCATGTAGAAGTTTGCACCTAGAACGTGGTTTAGGACTCACAACATGTGCCCCACAAGCTCCTGGTTTTAGGACCCCACCGCCACGGTCCCCCTCAGGCTGTCCACCTGGGAGCTGGAAGGATGCTCTTGGGTTACAGAGAAGATGTACAAAGGCCAGCAAGTGTGAAACACTCAGGTTATCAAGAGGCTGGGGATTTTGAATGCTGGAGAATGAGTACAAAAGGCGCTTGCAGAAACTCTGACGGTGTCTCCTGACTCAGGGCTGGGTTGGACCTGGAGAGGAGCTTCTCTGCTGCACATCTGCAACTGTGCATTCTGAGTGGTCCCTTGACCTCTGTCCATGACTTCTCTCTTGCACAACTTTATTCCTCCTGGGACCAGCCCACACTCCAGGCCACGAGCCAACTGCTGCTTTGATGCCTAACCTCTGCTCCAGGACCAGGTCCCCTTGCCGTGGTGCCGCTTGATGACCTGGCTCTGCTCACCTGGCCTGTCACACCCTCTGACATCAGCCCTGGAGTTGCACCCCACCCTTGCATGTCAGAAGCAACACGGGCACAGGCTTCCCGTTCTGGAGATCCCAGACTCTATGCAGAGAAAGACATTCTGACACGAGTTACCAGAAAAACAGTCTCCAGAGAAAATAAAATGATGTCTACTATTTGGACAGCTCAGTGTCGAACTCCAAATGGTATCAACTTGAGAATAGCTCTCGTGGTTTCTTAACCCTTCAGAACAAGCTTCAGAAAAGCTATATTTCCTTACCTTCAATAATGTGATCCTCAGTTTTCAAAATCAGTGGCTTAGAATAAAGAACAAATAGTCAATTTTGAGGGCACTGACACTTTGTATAGTAAAATTGATCTGTTTCACTGATTACATATTAAAGATTTTGTGGTATCTCAATGACCTGAATGTTTGTGCTTCCCCGATTCCTGTGTTGAAATCCTGCCCCAGGGTGACCATGCTGGGAGTTGGGCCTTTGGGGGTGACTGGGTCATGAGTGTGCAGACTTCACGTGTGCTATTATAGCCCTTATAAATATGACCACAGAGAGCTCTCTTGCTCCCTTTCTGCCATGTGAGGACATAGGGGACATCATCCTTCTATGACTTCTATGTCCAGTTGGCACTCACTGGACTCCAATCCTGCTGGCTCCTCAACCTTGATTTCCAGCCTCCCGTGTGGACAGAGGATCTTCTGTGGAAGCTGCCCAGTATACGGCGTCCTGCTATAGCAGCCCAAAGTAAAGTAAGTATCAGGTGATTAAAACTGTTGGGATTATTAGAAAATGTTTTATTCATGCATGTCTGTTCTTTGCTAATTGCAGATCTGAAAGCTGCCAGACTTTAACAATAAAATAGAGACAACAGGTGTGTGACTCATAAACACTTCTCTACTATCAATCCATTGTTTTAAAAAAAATACTATCTCAATCCATTCTGAGATCCGTTTGAAAGCCTGGGAAGGATTTGGCCACACAGGGCACTCTCAGCTAAATCTGCACGTCACATTTTCACGTGGTCGAGATTTTTCTCAGTCAAATGTTTAATTTTGGTAGTATTTTTTGAGACTTAGTTTCCATATTTGCCTTGTCAAACAATGTACAATTTACCCACAAACTCTCGAGTCCTCTCTGTAATCAGCCTCCCATGTCAGCCACATCAGAGCACCCTGCACTGCCTACCTGGCTGCACCTGAGTGTGTTCAGGGAAATGTGCGGCGAGAGAACAGATGTGGGCAGATGGACCCGAGCCCCCGCCCCTACCCCACAGCTCCCCTCATCCAGGAGCTCTGCCCAAGCACCTGCCCCTCCCTGTCTTCCTCTGTGACGTGGCACCGACAGGCCACTCAGCACCAGGGGCTGAGACTCCATTCCTGCATGACTCCCACGCACGCTCTGGGACCAGCTCACCTCTTCCTCCAGCAGGAAGTGTCCCCGGTCACATTCTAACAGCGCTCTTCCTGCCCGGCCTTCCCAGGTTGCTCCTCTGGGATGTGGGGGAGTCCCACCCATGTGCTTGTTCAGGCACCCGTGTTTTGTGGTGCACACACATGCAAGGCAGCGTGGGCCACTATTGCCTAGACGTGCCTACCTGCAGGGACAGTCTGGAGGCCTTCACTATCTTTTCTCTATATTACTAGATCCCCTACACCTGGGGAAGTGCATACTCCAGAACCCTGGGTCGAGGAGGCAGAAGGTGCAGAGCAAGGAGGCACCAGCCTGGCAGGAAAACCTGGCTGTGTTCCAGGCTTTTCAGGATGTGTGGGAGCAGGCTCTGAGCTGTTCTAGTGTCCACGAGCCTGTCACCTCGAACCTCTCTGCACTGATGAGCTGGCACCTGTAAATAGACAGGTGCAAAGGCACGTGCTGGTCCTAAGCCCAGTGCCTCTGACAGTCCTTAACAGAATCAAGGCTCCGCATGCTCAGACTCCCCCGTGCCCCGTGATGCCCAGCGTGTTCCCGCTGCTCTTCTTCTATTTCCTTCTTTGTCCACTTTTGCTCCTCTTGTCCTCCATGTTTTTTGCTTCTGTTATTGACCCTGAAGCCACCCCCTACAACTGGCCTCATATACAGAAGATTCTGTTCCTTCTCCCGTGCCTCAACCATCTGCTCACCCGGTTTTCAGGGTCCCGTCTGCACTTCAAGGACTTATTGACCTTCATGAACTCATATTCAAAAATCTTGCTTCCATGCTTTTGTGGCATGACCTAAACAGCAGCTCCCTGGATCATCTCTGGTACTCAGCCTTTTGATGCAGCCCCATGGGTACAGGCTGATATGCCAACGGAGAAACCTGGGGGCACTGGGCGAGGTGAGGGTGGGGACGTCTGTCAGTCTGCTTGAGTCCTCTCTGTGGTCCACGGTTTCTCCCCAGCATCCTGCAGAAGGCTCTCGGTGGCCAGTCGGATTCTGTCAGGATTCTTCTAGACTGTGTAGGAGGCTGGTCGCAACCCTGCTGTCAGTGGAGAGCCGAGCCAGGGTTAAGGACAAGGAAGGACAGTGGCCATTTACACCTAAGGAGAGAAAGGCATTGGGTCCCCTCGTTTCCTGCCCAGTTGATTTTAAGGGTGCACTGATATATAATAATATTCCCCCGGGGTTTTCATTCCTTTTTAAGAAAGCCTTGGGTTCTTATTGGAGTCTTCCAGGTAGAAAAGAGATGCCCACAAGTCTAAAATGACACAAGGTTCCCTAGTACCAGGGGGCAAACGTCCGTCCCTCCCTGGGCTTTAATTTCCACACCTGGGAAAGGGTAGTTGAATTGATTGATGGATACCTAAGGTTCTTTGTGGTTCTGAATTTCCCTGGGTGCAGTTTCCACCATCTCCTGTCGTGGTCCTAGACTCACAGGTGCCTTCAGAGCTGGTGCCGGTGGAGATAGTCAGACGATCCAGGGTACGTAGAGACACACAGGTAGACCACGATGTCACCTGTACGAACATGTTCATCTAATGAGCGACACTTGCAGACACTGAGGGTTTTGTGTTTATATGATTCGTAGCCTGTAGCCTTGCTTTCTCTTGAGTTAGGGTTGAATTTTAGGCTAACTCTTTGGTGCCAGGAGGAGAACTGACAGTGCTCGTTAGGTCTATCACACTCACCCCAGCATCGTTTTCTTCACCTTAATTTTCTATTCATTTTACCTCATTTATTTTGGCAAGTGCTCAGCCCTCTAAAATCTCTTTTGAAAATGTAGGTCATATTCTATGTAAATAAGTAACTGATTCCTAGACATGTGGAATCCTAAATAAGCAATATAGTTACATATTTAAAAATGAGACTGAAGGGTGCTTCCTAATGCAACAAAGGCTTTTGCTAGGCAGTTCTTTTGAGAAATCTGCACAGTCATAACAATTTTATCTATTGCTTATCTATTTATTTGTTTATTAGTTGTAGTTGGACACAGTACCTTTATTTTATTTATCTATTTTGATGTGGTGCTGACGATGGAACCCAGGGCCACACACATGCTAGGCAAGCACTCCACTGCGCAGCCCCAAACCCAGCCCCTCTTTTGCTTATTTAATTGAAAGTGTGAGTCCACCCTGCATCAATAGGCAGTGTCTGCAGAATCTCTAAATTCAAGGTCAAAGGAGGACCTGTCCAGGCTCCCTATTTTGCAGCTCCGGACCTGTGAGTCCCAGGGGAGAAGTCCCGTGTTGCTGGAGTCCCCCGATTTCAGCAGACTGAAGCAGATGGCCTGGCTTCCTCTGAAACCACTGTCCGCTCTGCCACAGGCTCCCGTGCACCCCACTGGGTTCTCTCGTCATGGTCTCCCAGAGTGTGCGTCGCTGGGCTTCACACTTCAGGTCAGTGCTGAGCTGCCAGACACAGAATGGATTGGTGGCCGAATGCCCCTTAGGAGGACTGAGTGCCTGGCTGGGCCCCCAGGACTTCTCGAGGAATGGAAATGGGAATGGAGTATGGAGCAGCCCCAGGGTTCACAGGAACTTACTAGGGAGTCAAAGCTAGCCCGGGGAGGGGGGTGGGCCTTTAAACTAACCCTCTGCCTTAGCTCTCCCCGGAAGAAGAGTGCTTACAGGAAAACTGGGAATTCCTTCTCTTCCCTCAAATAATTGGGGATGGCCACACAAAATGAAATATCTTTTAAAAAGCATAATAAAGACTAAAACAGAAGCACATTATTAAAAGTCTTTATAACCTCATTTATTTCCAAAGAGAAAGCAGGGATTTAACCTTGTTTTCTCACTCTACAAATCAATGTTGTCACAGGTAGATACAAGTGAAATTTTAAATGCAAACTCAGAGCCCCAGATACAGCATTCTTTATTTCAAATTGACACTCAATTAAATTAGACTGATGCATTTACAGAGAAAATGATCTGCTTGAAGGAGATCCAGCAAGCAAACATGTTTCATCTCAAGTATTAATTGTAACAAACTAACTCATGGTGGCAGAGATGTTTGCAAATTTGATCTACAGTGACTTCCGATTCTGATTTTGAGGGACAATATTTGGAGACAGTTTCTGAGCTAGCATACTGAAGCACCTTAATTGACTTTTCTGGGTACAAGACGAAAAATCTGAAGAAAAGTGCACAGGCGAGGGGGTTGAGAGTGGTGTGATAAATTGTGCAACGTGGGAGGCACTGGAGAAAATGTGCCCCTGTAGGTAAGCACGGCAGCGTGAGAAGAGGAAGAGTGAAGTCACCTTGGGAAAATGCACAGTGGGCAAGAAGAATAGAGAGAACCCAAATAAGCCTATTCTAGGAGCACACAATGTATCCTGAGCTCCAGGGCCTTAGTCAGAGACAGAATCCAAAACACAGAATGGGGAGGAGGGAGCTGCTCTTGTTGAGAATGAGAGCTACAAGTACAGGGGTTAATTAAAGCTACCGGAGACAGCAGGGATCTAGCACAGACCCTGTCTAATTTTTCAACATCTCTAACCTACCAAGTGTCTCTCTGATATATTATTAAATTACATAATCAGTACATGTTCTTTTTGTAAGACTGGGAGTTCACTGTCTGAGGAGAACATGTGCTGATCTTTCTGTGTGTGTGTGTGTGTGTGTGTGTGTGTGTGTGTGTGTGTGTGCATAACTAGGTGAAGAAGGAGCTTTGTCTTGCCCCTGAAAGTGTTCAAGCTGTAGGCCAGGGTCCATTCTCTGACTCGACTTTCTCTATTTCTTTTTAATCTGTTTCCATATTCATTCACCCATGCAGTATTTCCAAATCCCTGGTACACCCCGTCCTTTGCTTGTCCTTGAGGATTGCCATCTAAATACAACACACCCCCTCCTCGTGCGGCTCTGAATAGGGCAGGAGGACATATACACGGGATCAGAGCATCTCAGTTGTCATGGGAGCAAATCTGGGGTGCCTGGGGTCCGTGTTGACCTAGAGGGGAGGGTTCAGGCCAGACTCCTGGATGGTAGTGTTTTCTTGGATTTGTGAAAGAAGCCTCTTGGTGCAAAGGCAGCAGCCAGGATTTGGTGGTCAGCTACTGTGTTTAAATCCATTTAGGAGCCATGACATTTAGGGAGAAAACCTCTGTGCGTCTCCTCTGTCTGTCAAATGCAGATGATGGCACAGGTATCCCAGAGCACACAGAAGTGATGAACAGGTGCAGCCGAGTAGTAATACTAGTTATGATTTTACAACACAAAGGTTAACAGATGATGTGGGAGAACCTTCTGAGAAAGGGAACAGAAAGTGCCAACCCTGGGACAGCAGAGGTCATGGTCCCCAGCATAGAGCAAGTGGGGTTGTGTGGCAGGGGCCGTTCCACGCTTCGTGGGTGGGTGGGGACGTGGAGCAGACCAGGAGGCAGCCAGGAGGTGGGGATTGCACATCACTTATGAGACAAGAAGCCCCTGTGGGATTTGGGTCGAAAGGCTCAGTCCCTTTTACAGGTGAGAAAGACAAGCTGGAGTCCGGTGTGGAGAAGCTGGGTTGCTGAAACCGGGCCTGGGAGAGGGTGGGAGGTCGTGGGAGACGGTGGGAAGGGTCCTGTCAGGGACGTGCAGTAAGCCCAGAGACCGTGACGTGTTGCAGGAGGAGAACCAAGAATGGTGGTTGCAGGGTCAGACCTGGGAGCAAGGGTGAGAGGGGTGGAAGGCAGGGGATCTGCCCGCACGTGCAGCTCAGGGTCCCTGCAGCTCTGCGGGCCGCAGCAAAGGCAAACTGGCAGCATGGGGAGGATCCCACAGTGACACTGGGGAGTGCCAGTGGTGTTGAGGCCACTGGGCCACGAATCGGGGCACCGCCCAGTCAGATTTGCTGTTTCTGTGATATGCTTACACAGCCAAGTGAAGTCATGTTTAGAGGGCACGTCTCAGAAACACGCGGCACCCTTGTGCAGTTGCCAACGGAGCAATCTGGCCTGACTACCGCTGGTCCCAGGCTGCCTCTGGTTCCCCGAGGCGGGAGCTGTCAGGGCCTCTGGACACCTGAGACCGTCTGGACATGGTGACGCGCACCTGTCAGCCCTGCTACTTGGGCACTGAGGCAGGAGAATCTCAAATTCCAGGCCAGCAGGGCAATTTAGCAAGACCCAGTCTCAAAATAAAATTTAAAAGTGAGCTAAGATGTGGCTCAGTGGTAGAGCTCCCTGGGTTCAATCCCCAGGACCACAAAAAGAGAACTCAACTTTCTGGAAAAAAATGATGGTTTCAGTTCCATATTTTCAAATGAGAAATGTATACATGGGTTCAAAACATTGGAACTCTCTCCTATTCCTTTTGAACCTCCACCACTTGCTTATGAAGGGCCGATGATCTCTAAGCTGAAGTTTATTTGGGTGCAGGAGGCCAGTTCTTGTCAGTGTCATGGAATACAGGACCATGTCACTAAAGGTCAATGAGAGGTCATTAACAGCCAACTAGGCCCACTCAGCTCCTGGCAGAGGGGGACCTCAAGAAGGTGCCCCTTGCTGAACGCTGCCTGCAGACTCCATCCAGGAGAGGCCTGTAGCACAGACCGCAAACCACCAACCCCGTTCCCTTCCACACCACGTAAGAACATGCGTCTTAATGTGGGCCCTGAGTCTGATTTCTCGATGTGATTTCTTCACCCCTTGGGATGTTCAGGGTGAAGTAGGACTAGGTGAACTTGGAAACAGCACAGGCGCCTCTACTGACACGGTTCCCATCATCCCATCTTCTCCAACAGACGGACTCAGTTTTCAAAAGCCCTAGAAATGCATGGGCAGAAGAATGAATCTCTGATCCCTTATCAACAGATCAATTCCATAGGCTCCTGGCGTTTGGGAGCTGCAGAGAATCACGGTGTGGACACAGGTGGGGAGGAAGGCCACACAGCACAGGGGAGCCGCTGCCTCACATGGCGGTTTTCACTAGCGGGCTGAAACTGTTCGGGGGCTCAGACTGTCCTAAAGAGACACTTCTGTGTTTTCAAGGTTAACAGGGGAGGCTGGGAATCTGGTTCTGAAAATAACAATATAATCACTAGAAAGAAAATGTTTTGAAAACGTGTCCATTTCTCATTTGAAAATATGGAAATGAAACAATCATTTATTTCCACCAACAGGGAACTATGGTTTCTGGCTGTGTATAGATTAAATGTTATTTCTAAGAGATTCATGGAGTATCTTTGATTAAAGCTTCAGTAACTCTTATCGATGGCAGAATTATATCTTTCTTCTTGCACATTTACGTGTTTAGGACTCATTTTGCTCAAGAATGAGAAATGGACCCTTGCTGGAAATCTGGTACCAACACAACTTCACACAACTTACAAGATGTTAAACAGGAGCCGGACGAGAGAGGTAACAGGCAAGGCGAAAAATGCAGAAAAATCACTCCTTTTTGGTTCAGTCAGTTATATACATCAACTTTAATGAAGAAATAAACGGGGAAATATTTGAATTCACCAGGTCTTCTTTCAAACATTTATTGAAATTCTGGTTGGAATTACAAGACATAAACTGGTGGAGGACAAATACATGTTTTATTCTGTTGTGTTAGATTTTATTTCCTGATAGGAGGGAGACATCTCTTTTTGGTGGCAGCTACGGTGGTGTGTCTGGTGGTGACAGTCTTCGTGGACAGAGGAATTCTCTTTCTCCATCAAAAGGTCTATCACTGTAAGCCCTTAATGAGAAGCCAGTGCCACAACTCTGATTTCTTGATATGAAAAGGACATTTGGAGATACTGGAGACATTTTTGACTGCCTCAACTACAGGTGGCAGGCAGGGGTCCAACGGGAGTACTGGATGGGGGCCAGCTGCTCCTGACCATCCTTCCGTGCCCAGGAGAGCCTGGCACAGAGGATGGCACAGCCCAGGCATCTCTGGGGCACACTAGCCACACATCCTGTCTTTAAAGGCAGATTACAACACGGGGTTAATATTTGAGACCTGTCTGCATTACAGTTTAAACCTATCATGCAGGCACATGATAACAGGGAGAGAAATATGCTCTGGCTTAATAGGGCCAGATTAAATAAAGCCTCCATCTGGCTTCCATGCTGGGGCCTGCAGAAGCCTTAAAGAATATATTTATTATGGCGTGTGCGGTATCTAACAGTGGAGAGCTCCAACTGAGTATTTATTGAATTTGGCACAAGCACTAGTTTTTGTTGGATGTTTGCATATAATTTTATTAATTCAACTTTTACCATATTCCAATATTTTTGGTTAACATGGGACTTTAAAATTAGTGGGCCATCTGCTTTAGATGTTGCAGAATATTTGCTGCCAAAGATTTGAAAAGATGCAAAGCATGAGCTGTGCATATTGTCTCAGTAAAATAAATAAAATAATTAAAATGTTGCATTTACTATTGTCCAAATGAATTTTCAAAACTCTCACTTTCAATTTTTGCTAACAAGCTTTATGAGCATTTAAATAAATCAATACAAAGTACATTCTGAGATACAGTTTTCTGCAGAAAGATGTTTGTGTATGTGCTTTTACATATATGAATACTTTCTCATTAAGAAGACTTTGCATTTAACATGGATTTTAAGAAGGGGGCTTAAGACTATTTTTAATTTGCTGGGACAAATATTAAAGAAGCAATAAAGTGCATGTGTGTTCAGTTTACCCACATGGATCTGAGTGTCTTAAATGTGTTGATTTGATGAGTGTGATGTGGACGTGTACCAGGTGTGACCACAGGACAGTCCATGGAGCTGCCTTAGGTATTAAAGTCCAGGATCCCTGGAAAAGTCTCTCCCCAAACAGAACCCCTGTGCAATTTTAGTGGGAGACACTATTCTGAATTTATATTTCTTTAAAATGTCTCGTTTGTAATCAGAGTTGGGACTGAGTCTGAAAGTTGGCCTTTGACCATGTCTCATCTATAGGTACATCGTCCTGAGCCCTAACAGTGTGTTAAGTGTTAAGATGCTGTGACTCAGTGGCAGAGAAAGTGTACCAAGAATGAACTTGCTGATTATTTGTCTTTGCTCTTCTGCAGACCTGTGTGTAATCCTGACAATGTCACAGCTACACTGTCCCCATGAGGAATGGCTTCTGCGCTCACACAGAATGAAGATGAAGCAGCAGAACTTCAATAGCCTGGGAGGAGGCCCTCGTCCTCTCTTCAGAAGCCGGTCCCTGATCTTCAGCTGGCCTGCACAGTGCACCTCAGTGCCTTTGCATCTGCTGCTTTGTTGGCCTGGATCCTGACTCTCAGAAGTGCACATGCTCACTGTTTGAATGATCTTCTGTTCACATGTCACGCCCACAGAGATGTCCCCGATCAAGGCCCTTAAGTAGCAAGCTTCTTCCTGCGGCCCCTTCCTTGTCCTTTGTGCGGGGTATTATCTCCAACATTATTGTGCACGTACTGGATGACACTCGTGTTTTCTTCACTGCACATGTGTGAGCTCCCTAGGAGTCCATACCAAGTTCTACTAGCTGTTATATCCCTGGAGACTTAAGCGTATCTGGTGCCAAATAAATGCTGAATAAAAAATGTATTGAATGAATTAACAAAAAGTTTCACAAATTTTTGCACGTATACTCAGTAGAGATAATCATCTGAATACATCAACCACTTTCACAAGCCTGGCACATGATGAGAATGTCTGATTTAAGGCCTGCTGTGACCCATCGAAATCATTGATGTTAGAGTCCCCAACTTACAGACCAGAAAACTGAGACCAATCAAGTAAGTTATCCACCGTGATCCTGATGGTTTCATCTGGGACTTATGATCTTCACCACTTAGGCAGTACTCTTTCCTGGTGGGTGAGTTGATCATCAAATTAACTGTATTTATCAAAGTGCCAGAGGCGCTAAGCATGTGTTTGCTTTTACAATGACTGTTGAATGGCCCCGTGCAAAGACCTTGTAATGGGACTGTGGAAAGAGCCGTGGTTTTCTGTACGCTGTCTCCACCTGAAGGCAATGTGCAGAGTTCATTGACAAGGTTTCAGATGCCACACTGCAACCAAACCTGTAAGATGGTGATTTGCTGAATTTTGATTTAAATTAAATAGAATATCCACAGCTATCTGGAAGGCTATTAAAATACCCCTCACTTTTCCGGTACATACTAGCATGAGTCCAGATTTTCTTTTTTAAATATTTTATTTGTTATTACTGGACCTTTATTTATTTGTTTGTTTATATGCAGTGCTGAGAATCAAACCCAGTGCCTCACACATGGGAAGCAAGCACTCGACCACTGAGCTACAACCCCAGCCCCAGATTTTCTTTATATGTGTAAGACAGATATGTGTAAGACAGAAAGACTAATGTCAGATCCAACTGCCATCAATTAACCCAGACAACTGTGGCGATTTGTGGAACCAGAACAATATATTTAGAATATATGTAACAATGTATTCTGACACATTTGGAAACTGGTGATTGTTTTAGAAATATGTGTCCTTTCACTTAAGTAACACGAATATATGCCTCTTGAATTCTCCTGGTATTTCAAAATACAGTGCTTTCATAGTATTCCTGTGACTCAAAATTGCTTTTGGGGGGTTCAGCCACCCAGAAAGGAAGAGACACAGAGTTAGAAAAACAGAGAAGAGCTACAGATCGTATTTCACCTATCAGAACGAATATTTTTCCTTTTTTTGTATTTGTTAATAATATTTTCACACCCTTGAAAAAATCAGACAGAGAAAGAATCACTTCTTTATGGTCAAAACCACTGAAAACGTTTGCTTCCAGTGGACATTAGGCTAGGTTAGCAAATTCAACCTGTTTGCACATCTACAGTAACCACGAGGAAGCCTGGAGCTGGTTAAAAAAAAAAAAAAATTTAGTGGCTCCAACCTCAATGTCTGTTGACAGATGAATGGATAAAGAGAATGTTCCCCCCAACCAGCCCCCCACAAACACAACTCAGAAATATTAAAAATAAAAAAATCCTGGTGTTTGTAACACAGAGGAACCTGGCAAACTTTCTGAGTGAAGCAAGCCAGATAGAAGACAGACACTGCATGACCACACGCACCCGTGGGACTCAGTAGTCAGACGTATGAAAGCCCAGAGTGGAGCGTGGTCACGCGCGTGGGCCGGTGGGTGCTGGAGAAGCACACGCGCCACTCCAAGGGTGCACAGTTGTACTCTGTCAAGATGAGTCAGCTCCAGGGTCTCAAGGCTATGATGTGACCCACGTGACACACAATTCTGAGCTGTGTACCTGAGGTTTGCTGAGAGTGTGGATCTCAAGTGTCTCCATCACAAGAAAGTAAACAGAAAGAACATGCTAACTGTGAGGGGTGGCCCGACTGTGGTAAGCACTTCTCAGTGGGTGTGTGTATCAAAACATGAAAGTTGTACACCTTAAACCTACACATTTTATTTGTTAATTGACTTCCATAAAGCTGGGGAAAACGGAAGCTAACCTAGTGATACCAAACAGCTGGGCCCCAATACCCAGGACTTGGCTCTGACATTTGCTGCCCTTTGTATTTGTTTGGGACTTTTGATTGGGAGTTCTGTTCCACCTTCCGATTAGCCTAAAGGTCATGTCTAAGGCACAAAAATGCCATCGCTCAAAGGTCAAATATTTACATCTTAGTAACAGACCAGACTGAGAAAGAATCACTTCTTTATGATCAAAACCACTGAAGCCACAGGCAGCTGAGGGTGTCAACCTGGAGTCTGAGCAGGCGTTTTGACAGTGTTCATCCTCTTGCAGGGAAGAGGGGTCTTGGGATCACTGGACTCAGCTCCAGGGTTACTCTGTGATGCCAAGATGTCCTGTGTTGACTGACTTCTGGCATCCAGCTGGCTTTCTTGCAAAGGCAAGATAAATAACTCCTGTGTTGTCCCTGTCCCCATGCAGCCTATTAATAAAACAGCCCTAAATTATTATGATGCCCATTTTCCACTCTGGACAGGGCAAATGGGACAGTGGTTGGGGTGAGTGTTTTGTTACCAGGCAGAACGGGTCCTACTCCCGACTCCTGTTACTGACCATGACCATAAGTGAACTCCTAAGGCCTCAGTTGCTTCAGTTAAACATAGGAAACATACACCTCTCTTCTGAGACTCTGTGGGGATCGTCACGTTCACACCCCTCCAGCAACATTGGGATCTCTCATCAAATGGTGGGTCGGTCACACATAAGACCCAGAGAATTTCTATTTCCTGACTCTTGACTTTCTCCGTCTGCATCCTAACATCGGAGGCTATCATTTAAATGAGCTGAATTCCTCTTGAGTACATCAGATATTCTGGGTGAGAAGATGACCTCTGGGAGATACCACATTTCTCTGACCGTGTGGTCAAGGAGGGGTGTGGAGGACAGTGAGGAATGAGGACTTCAACAGAGAAGTGCTCAGAGGTCCCAGGTCCCCAAGACTGGGCTGCCATGGAGAGCCGGGTGCTGCGAGTGAGTACAAGGGGCGTGGAGGGGCCGCAGGGCGCCCGGGTCAGGTTCATGACCAGCTCTGGCCCATGCTGACTGTACGTGCTGCTCTTATCGTGAGGAGCCCACAGCTGCTCCCAGGCAGCAGACAGCGTGTGAGGAGGGTGCACGTGGGCTACAGGCTGCAACAACAGCAGTGCTTGCCAATGACGTCTTGGGCCACCCTGCGATGGTGACCAAGGACACCCTGGTTCCTGGGGGTAGGGCAGGGCAGAGACCCCACCACATGGCAGGAGGCCAGTGGATCAAAGGATTCAGCTTTTGTGCTTTGAGCCACTGGGTAGTGCCACAGTCTAAATCAGCCGACTGAGAGCTCTCGGGGTGTGGAACGGTCGGGGCCCTCGGATGCTGGGCTGCTGGGGATTTGGGGAGGGGACCAAGTTTCTGCTTTAGGTGGACGGAGATCAAATCTTTTCAGGAAATAAGTGAACCCCTCTTGAACATTTACAGAACAATCTGAATCCACAGAAGAAAGTGTGTCGGTCCTTAAATGACCCGGTGGGTGTTTCGGCCGTGGGGTGGGTGAGGCAGGAGAGGGGGCCGGGGGCCGGCAGCCTGGCTGGAGTCCTGGTGTGGCCATTCACACGCAGAAACCTGGTGAGCTTCCAAACTTCTCAGCTAGAGATTCTCCTCCATGTGGAATAAACACCTTCCAAAGCTGGGGTGATGGTGAAGATTCAAACAAGAAAGGTGTCCGAATGCTGGTGGCAGATGAGCTACCCTGTGAGAGGCATTTCTCAGTCATTTTCCTGGCTCCACCTCCATCCTGCTGAGCTCTTCCTCAGCAGCGTCCTCCTTTTCTAAAACAGAGCTTGATTATTCAAGGACTATTGCCTGACATCAGCACAGGAACAATAATCTTGGCATCTGACACTAAGTGCTTCCTTTTACCTGTAAAGGACTTTGGCAGAGAAGTTTATATCTTTCTAGAAAATGTCCACCCAGCCCTCTCTTGAGCTGCCAGTTTTGCTGAATTTGTAGACAGCAGAAGGTCCTGGAAACTTGGACTCCCCCCTGCCCTCGGGTCGGCGTGCTGCTGCTCCTGCATTTCACATAATTTGGGAGACTAAATGACACCCAGAAGCCACCGCCCCTCCTGGGGTCTGCTGCTTTGTTCTGTCCACGTGGGTGAACAGCTCCCTCCTCATTCCAGGGAACAGAGAGCAAAGGAGGACAAGGCTGGTGCACTGGAGGGGATCTTAGGGGATGGTGTCCACTGATTCAGGGACCCAGCTGCCTGGAGTCCACCTCTTTGAGCATCTCCCTGCTCAGGCGTGGGTTCTGCCACTCAGCGGGCTGAGGAGAGAGAGGGGAGCGAGGCTGTTGGAGTTCTCAGCACGGAGCAGAGACTGCCGTCTCCAGGAGGTAGACAGGACTCAAGTCCCTTCCTCTGGGGAATGTGGGGATAACGGTCCAGCATGTCTGGTGGTGTGGGCAGCCTGGGGGCCACCAGAGGAAGGAGGGAATCTTGCTGGCAGAAGAGGACACTCCAAATAAAACCAGAGAGTCCACTTCAGCAGTAGAAGACCAGGCGCCCGCTCTAAATGACTGACCAGCTTAGCATCCTACACCAAGTGTGAGAAGCACAGGAGACGCTGGTGCAGCCAGGATCTGAGGGGGAGGGAAGACACAGAGCTGGCACTCTGCTGAGTGGACGACTTTAGTGATGACGACCAGGGACAGCTGTTTGCCTTCTCCAAAAAACCTACTGAGTGAAATGTACTGACAGCACTCAGAACGACAAGGATGAGACTCTCATTTTCCATACTCCGAGGGGAACAGTTAGGGTATTAGAGGAGGGAGGAGGAGGATGGCAGTAACTTAGTTGGTCTGTGCCACGCAGCCTGCAGAGGAGAGGTGGCGCTGCCCGCGAGCAGGTGGAGTTGCTCGACGTGACCTGATTCACTCTCAGAAAACCTGCCTGAAACCTCCTGCCGTGGCATTTGTGGAGAACAAGAATAACCTTCCAGATTATTAGGCACTTACTCTGGCTTTGATGACTGACAAAAATAGCAACAATAATGATGATAATGATTGAACTTGAGCTGATGGGACGTGGTCTTGTCACAGGGTTATCACAGCCCCACTTGCCCGTTTATGTAATCACAGACGATGAGACTGTATCCATTACTAGATAAAGGACGGAAGGGAGGAAAGGGTTAGGGAGCCAGAGAAGGAGAGAATCAGATTCTTGCAGAAGGATTGGGAGGATAAAAATAGCACAGTATTTGTGGAGTGAATGAGGAAAGAGATGAATCTGAGAGAGAAAATGACATAATTTTTGTAGAACAAGAATCTTGGGACCCACACAGGAGATTTTCACTTGAACTGAGACAGAAATCAGAGTTCCCAGAGAATTTCTGGAGGCAGCAGGGCAGGGTGAAGGAGGTACCACGAGGCTCCCACCTCCTTGGGCTGCAGAGGGGACCGAGGGGTTTGTGTGAGTACCAGGGATCAAGGACAACCGGCCCGTGGATCATCACACACACTGGGCGAATGCACATGAAATGTCTGAGATTTTTTTTTTTTTTTGAGTAGCTGTAGTTAACGACTCTTTTGATTTAATATGAGTTGTTAAAAAGAATCACTGCATTTCAACCAAATTATCATACCACTAAAAATGTTCCTCAGCCTGTCAGGGCTGTGCCTGCAATTTGAACCCTCCGATGATTTAACTTTCATGCAGTATTAGATCTTTTTATCATAAAAGTGAAAATAAATAACTCAAATGCAAACAGAACATTCTTTCAGCTCTCTTCAGGGAGCTGTTGGAAGGGTTCAGGGCCCCGTGCCCCTCGACTCCGTGTGAACAGCCTAGCAGGAGAATACTGGCTGAGAAAACCAGGCATTTTGCACTAGCAGATGGAGTGTATGGCCATTTTTGAAGAGGAACAAATGTATGAATTTAATTAGAAAGGGATTTGACAGCTCCTTTGCTTTGGTTGCATAATTTTGGAGACAATTGGGGAAAAGTGCATGCTTTCTTCTTACAAGGATACGGTTGCAGCATTTCCTCATTTTTTCTCCTGATTTTCTATATGCCTTCCTCAGTTTAGGAGCTCATAAATGATATTTATGCAACTTTTCTTTCCAGATTCGTGGTAAAGACTGGTTATTCCTGAGATTCTTTTAACAGGAGACCCACTTGGCATGTTGCACTTAATTTATGGCCAGCTGAGTGCTAACAGCAGCCTGCCTTGGAGACCACGTGCTCGCACCACCCTGAGCAGTTTATCAAGGACATTGTGGAGCCAGGAAAATGCAATCTTTTCAGAGGACAGGTCCCGGCGCACTGCATTATTTTTACGGGGAATATTTTAGAGACACAGTCTTTGGCCTTGCAATGTGTTAAAGGAAGAACGACAGACAAAGGAATATCCTTAATCTCATTCCTATTCTTGATATCAAACAGGGAAGTTTCTGCCGAGGGTCAGTGGCAGAGAGCATCTCCAGAAGCTTTGTCACGCAGCAGCCTCTCCTGACGTGCATTGTTGGTAAGGAAACCCCGGCACAGGTAGACCTCAGAGTGTTTCTGACTCCCAGCTGTTTCCTGGAGACCACACCGGCCCTCTCTCCCACCCTGAGGTTGATCAGGCTCAGCCACAAATGCAGACAGTGGAAGGAGTCGAGCTGGAAGGTGACTGCACCTGCTGATGCCCAAGACTCCAGCATGCCGGAAGCCGTGCTGTTGAGCTGCAGGGTGTGGGCCAGCGAGTTCAGGCCGCTCCCCTGCAGTGGCTCAGCTCTGTGCGAGGACAAGAAATGTGGGAGTCCCCCACTTCCAGGGCTGGGGCTCCCCAAAGGCCCCCAGAGCCATCTGTTCCTAAGACACCAGCACCTGCACTGCACCTGACGGGTTCTGCTGTCCGACCGGCGGGCTTTCCTCAGCTGTGGGAACCTGGCGCTCTCTGGGCCTGAAGACCCATAGAGGCGACGAGGATGCTCCTTGTGGTGAATGTCCACTCCTTCCCTGTCCAGGGGCCAGGCCAGGCCCCGCACGCCCTGAGTGATCCCTGAAGCAGAGACGAATCTGTGTCAAGTGGTTACCGTGTGCCAGGCCCTTGTTCAGCATGCCACAGAGGCCCAGCCTGTGTAATTCCTGAGAATTCTGCTGAGACAGTTTAACAGAGACTCTTGCAACAAATGAGCACAACAGTGAGCGAGTGTGCTTGGGACTCTGAGGAAGAAAGCCCCGTTCCGTGACAGAGGAGGACAGGCGTGTAGAGCTGAGCGGGTGGAGAGAGCTGGTGACAGTAGCTGTTCAAAGGATCTGAAGGGATAAAAGAGGTGGCCAGGAGAACAGAGCAGGGAGCCTTCCAGACTCCAGGCACTGTGTGGCGTGCTCTGACAGAAACAGACCATTTCTGAGACCTGAAGGCAGAACATCAGGGCTCCGTGGGAGGCTGAGGACAGGGCGCCAGGGGTTCCAGCGGCTGAGTCGCTGGCTCTCCAGGAGGGAGGGGGCTTCCGTGGGAAAGGCGCCCTGGAGGGACACTGAATTCTGTTGGGCAGAGGTGATATGGTCCACTCTGAGGGTGAGCACCCGGGAGTGGCACCTGAAGGACCAGGAGGACCTCCTGCTGTGGCACCTGAAGGACCAAGAGGACCTCCTGCTGTGGCACCTGAAGGACCAGGAGGACCTCCTGCTGTGGCACCTGGGGACCAGGAGGACCTCCTGCTGTGGCACCTGAAGGACCAGGAGGACCTCCTGCTGTGGCACCTGGGGACCAGGAGGACCTCCTGCTCTGGCACCTGAAGGACCAGGAGGAACTCCTGCTGTAGCACCTGAAGGACCATGAGGACCTCCTGCTGTGGCACCTGGGGACCAGGAGGACCTCCTGCTGTGGCACCTGAAGGACCAGGAGGACCTCCTGCTGTGGCACCTGGGGACCAGGAGGACCTCCTGCTGTGGCACCTGGGGACCAGGAGGACCTCCTGCTGTGGCACCTGAAGGACCAGGAGGACCTCCTGCTGTGGCACCTGGGGACCAGGAGGACCTCCTGCTGTGGCACCTGAAGGACCAGGAGGACCTCCTGCTGTGGCACCTGAAGGACCAGGAGGATCTCCTGCTATGGCACCTGAAGGACCAGGAGGACCTCCTGCTGTGGCACCTGAAGGACCAGGAGGACCTCCTGCTGTGGCACCTGAGGGGCCACGAGGACCTCCTGCTGTGGCACCTGAAGGACCAGGAGGACCTCCTGCTGTGGCACCTGGGGACCAGGAGGACCTCCTGCTCTGGCACCTGAAGGACCAGGAGGAACTCCTGCTGTAGCACCTGAAGGACCATGAGGACCTCCTGCTGTGGCACCTGGGGACCAGGAGGACCTCCTGCTGTGGCACCTGAAGGACCAGGAGGACCTCCTGCTGTGGCACCTGGGGACCAGGAGGACCTCCTGCTGTGGCACCTGAAGGACCAGGAGGACCTCCTGCTGTGGCACCTGGGGACCAGGAGGACCTCCTGCTGTGGCACCTGAAGGACCAGGAGGACCTCCTGCTGTGGCACCTGAAGGACCAGGAGGATCTCCTGCTGTGGCACCTGAAGGACCAGGAGGACCTCCTGCTGTGGCACCCGAAGGACCAGGAGGATCTCCTGCTGTGGCACCTGAAGGACCAGGAGGACCTCCTGCTGTGGCACCTGAAGGACCAGGAGGACCTCCTGCTGTGGCACCTGAGGGGCCACGAGGACCTCCTGCTGTGGCACCTGAAGGACCAGGAGGACCTCCTGCTGTGGCACCTGGGGACCAGGAGGACCTCCTGCTCTGGCACCTGAAGGACCAGGAGGAACTCCTGCTGTAGCACCTGAAGGACCATGAGGACCTCCTGCTGTGGCACCTGGGGACCAGGAGGACCTCCTGCTGTGGCACCTGAAGGACCAGGAGGACCTCCTGCTGTGGCACCTGAAGGACCAGGAGGACCTCCTGCTGTGGCACCTGAAGGACCAGGAGGACCTCCTGCTGTGGCACCTGGGGACCAGGAGGACCTCCTGCTGTGGCACCTGAAGGACCAGGAGGACCTCCTGCTGTGGCACCTGAAGGACCAGGAGGACCTCCTGCTGTGGCACCTGAAGGACCAGGAGGCGCCAGGCTGTGGTGGGGAAGATGGAGCTTTGAGTTAGGCCAGTGGCGCTGACCAGCAGAGGAACCCAGGGCTCCTGAGGCTCAGCAGAGCAAGGCCCACAGGGTGTGTGGAAGTGGAGGGCAGAGGGTCAGTGAGGACCCCACGTTTTCAGCCGATTAGTAACAAACGGTGTGAGGTGGGGCTGTTGGGCAGAGTGCGGTGCACTTCAGGGCCACGCCAGGGCGTCAGCAGGGCAGAGCTTGGCGTCAGCTTAGACCTTCCCGTTCTGAAGCTCGGTGGTGCCTCTCGGTAAGCAGGCCACGTCCAGCCAGGTGTGACTCCAGCGCTGGGTGTGTGCAGGGGTGAAATGTACTTTAGGTATTTCCTGTACCTGGAAGTATTTTAGTCATCTGAAATAAAAGGAAAAAAATATAAAAAGTTAGACTATACCTCTGAGGAAGACTCCAAATCTGCTGCTCCAGACATCACCAGGAAAAATTGGAACTTAAAAGGGACCGCAGGAGAAAGCCAGCGAGTCCGTGTTCATGAGATGCAGACCTCCCATCTAAAGCCCCTGAGGGAGCCAGCAGCCAGAGGCAGTGGCCTGGAAGGAAGCATCTGCCTGAATCCGCCCTGGGGACAGTCCAGGGGCTTTCTGTCTTTGTTTTTGGTCTTGTTGGCATTCTTTATTTTTTTCCTTCCTTGCTCTAACACAGGCTGGAAGCGAAGGCAAGGGAGATAGTGAAGAAGTGGACCAGCAGGCCACTGGAGAAGCCCAGCAGCCACGGGACGGGAGTCAAGAGACAGGAAGTGAGAATGTGGGTGAGTGGGAGAGAGGACGGGTCCCTGCTGCTCCACTGCAGGCACAGAGAGCTGCCTGGGGGACAGAAATCATGTCCCTGGTCTTGACCAGTCATGGAACTCCAAGTCCTCTTCACCCCACTCTGGGACAATTCTAAGGCTCTCTCCCCAGGTTCAGAGCTCCGGGACAGGCAGCTGCGTCTGTTCTCAGGATGAACACCTGCAGTCCAGATTCGCCCTCGGCAACCCTGCGCTCTCCCCTCCACTGACACGGTCGATCCCAAGAGCACTCTCAAGTAAACTCACCTTCGATTCTACCTCCCAGAAAATCTACCTGCTGTGGGTGCAGATGTGTCCCCCAGCCCAATGTACTGGGGTCCTAAGCCCTGGTGGGTCCCGTGGGACCTAACTGGAGACAAGTTCTTTGCAGGTATCATCTCTTTATGGCAAAACATTTCTGCTGAGCTTACATGCAATAGGCAGTGTCTTTCTAAGGAGAGGTCATGTCCCTTGAAGATGGAGACAGGACAGCACACGAGGCACACACTGAGGCAGAGAGAGGATGTGGCTGCAAACAGAGCATGCCTCTGAGCCAGACCCCCACTGAGACCCGTGGTGAAGCAGGGGGTTGTGCTCAGTCTCAGCAGGAGCACAGCCCCTACCCCAACTTTATTTTGGACTCTGCCCTTCAGAACCGGCAGAGAACGGGTTCCGGTTATTTAAAGCAGCCCAGTTTGGGGTGCTTGTGACAGCAGCCACAGGGAGTTCCTGCGCTCTCTTCCAGCAGTGGAACAGGCTGTGGCCTGAGGAAGCAGGCACTGGTACTGGGTTCTCAGGCTGCCTCGCTGGAGGGACAGTTGGCCATAAGAAGTCAAGCACTGCCTGTGGGTGAGTCCTACATGACCTAAGATAGATGCATAATCTTTAAAAAGTTCCTTAGGTCCTTTGTTGATGTGGTTAGAAAGTTATGAGCTGCAACGTACCATCACAGTCATGAGACGCATGATGTTTAGTTGTGATTCCAAAGCCACATACAAACCAAAATCACGGGAAATTTTAACTCTGGCACCTATTATGAGGAAAACTATGGTTGATGTTAAAATGAATAAAATAGAAAATTTTTTGATGGCAACTGTAAATATATTATTAAATACAATTAACGGATAGTGTATCATGTTCAAAGCTCTCTTTAGCAGATCTTCTCATAAAGCAAAAGTTGTATCTCTTTAAAAATAAACAGCAGAGAATTACATTAAAATAATATATAATGCTGTTGGCATACAAAAAAGAAAACTCTTAATCATATTCTTTTGTTATCATGATATTTTATAATACCCACTGAAGAATAAAATTCTGGGGACATATTTTCATTCACATTATAAGATAATTGTTTTTTCTAAGTTTAAAAGTAGCAAATTTTCAATGAAAAACAGAAAAAGTATGAAAACAACTCAAAGGAAATGTAACTTCTCCCTCAGGTGACAAAGCGGCTCTGTTCATGGTATTATGCAGTGTCTGGTCGCATCTTTTAATTTAAAGAACAAGGTGGATACTCTTTTGCAACAGGCTTGTTTTCCACTCAGAGGGCGTTGGCGGGATGCGCACCCTCAGTGGGCTGGAGTTCTGCGTTTCAGGGGTACTTCACTTCACCTCTGTCTTGGTACATTTTATAAGATACAAGGAAAAGAGGCAGAAAGCCAGAAAGCCCTGGAGCGTGGTGAGGGCCTCTCTGTGGCAACATGGAGCAGCAGAAAGGGGAGAGCTCTGTGCACAAGGGGCCCAGCAGGCGAGGTGCCCTGCTCACGGCAGCTGGCCCCCAGAGAACTGCTTGTTCCTGTGAATACCACCTCAGTCCCTTCTGAGGGCGGGGCCTCCGTGGTGTACCCCTTCCTCTAGCCCCTGCCTCAAAGAGCCACTGCTACTCAACATCATCACATTTAGACCAAGTGTCCAGCCCAGGAACCTTTGAAAAACACGAGATGGCCAAATCAGAGTGATCCCCCCACCTGGAATCTTAGCGAGTTTTATTTCATTGCTGCATGAAACGTATTTCTACGTGTCACTCTGTGAGTCTCCCAGGGGCTTCCTTGGAACATGGCCATTACCCAGAGGCCCTTAGGAGATGTCTATGACTACTGCCAACTGGGCAGAGATGGTGAGTGGAGGTGATTCTGCAGGTGGAGGGACTCAGCAGGCCACGCCAGGTCAACAATCTGTGCCCCAGGCTGTGCCTAGGAATGTTTATTGCCTTTAATATGAAAAAATGCCTAAAAATCTATATTAATCTTTGCCGATTTGATGAAAGGCATTAATTTGGAAATGTAGTTTAGAAATACTTCACTGTGCAAGAAAAAAAGACATAATGTCAAAATGAGAAAAGCATATTTTTGATGATATTATTGCGTTGGTGAATATTGTATCACATTCCAACAGTGAGCCTGTGGGTTCCCGACTGGTCTCTTCTGTGCCACTGTCTTCCAGTGTGAGGGGTTGGTGGGGTAGGGTAGCGGGATATTCAGTACGATCTGCCTTGAAACAGGTGCTCAGCATTTGATTCAAGAAAGTTTGAGCAGCAGGCATGAAAAAGTTGGTTAAATACTGACTGGCACGTAATGTAAGATATTAGGGGAATGGAAAATAAGACCATTTGCAGGCCACTGCAGCTGAGTGCCGTCATGACCGATTGCAGGAAATGCATTGTGCTTACTGACCGTGTTGTACAAAGGTGCTATTGAATGATTAGCATGACTTTGGTGGCACAGAGTAGAAGTTGGATAACTTCATTAAAACGTCATGTGTTTCCTTTGGGGCGACCAGGCTTGGTGGCAATACCTCATTTATGGAATTCCATACCTTAAAATCCAGAGCTTCGTGGGTCTTGTGGTTGCCCTCAGAGGACAGGGCACTCCTCACCAGGACTGGCCACACACCCTTTGAGAAAGTGGGGAGATGTCCACCACGACTCACTGGCCACCTTCCTGAGGAGCAGGCTCCCAGCCTGATGCGAAGGGGTTTGGCAGAAGGAAAGCTGTTTTTGTTGTTTTCTTGTTGTGCTCAGGGAATGGGATGAAGGTTTGTCTGCAGGGGTCAAGGAGGGACCTTACCTTCCAAAAGAGCTCTTCGTGCTGTGTGGACATCACTCCTCGTCTCTGACTCCTTAGAACTCCTTAGGGGATCAAGGATTCCTGAGGGTGGTTAACTGGGGAAGGGTAGCAGGAGGCATGTACCACGTTGCTCTTGCCGTGTTCCCTGACCAGCAGTGTTGTGTTGTACTGGCCATCTCCTCTGTCCTGCGCGGGGCACCACAGAAGCACAGAAGAGCAACAGTGTCCCCCACACGGTTCCACGGTTTTAATGGCTCTGGACCCATGTGCTAACTCCAAACCCTTCAATGATCAGTGAACCATGAAGTTCCGATTCTGCTTCACATCCCTTGTCAACAAATCTATCTCTAATTTCCACATGATTAAGACAAAAATGTCCTTTTAGTGAGGGAGCTGATTTATTTCCTAGAGACAAATATGTGAAAACTATGAATCACGTCAAGTTAGCCCAGGGAAAATTTAAGCTCCACAGCGGTGGCTAGGAAAGAGCCAGACCTACAGCTGAAGTACCTCATTTACGTTTCCCCCGTTTGCTACGAAAACGTGGAAATCGTTGTGGCTCAGGTTTTCTCCCCTCCGTCCAGGCACAGGACTCCACAAGCCCTCCCTTCATCCAATCCAGGTAGCTGGAGAGGCTTAAAAGTATTCCCCCTATGGCAAACACACACCCTCAGTGCTACGACGGCGTTGCATGGCTTTGAGGCAAGATACGAAGGCAGGAGTTTGAGAGCTTTTCTCCAGAGACAGGTGCAGGAGAACCGCCAAGAAAAACATGATAAAAACCTCCAATCACGCCCAGGGTTTTTGCCTCCATCCTGTTTTGTCCTGTACTTTTGTCCAGTAGGGTCCACAGTAAGGTCACAGATACCACAGTTGGTGCCAGTGAGAGAAATACTGTGAGAAGAGGACTGTTGTATCCCACTCTGCCCTGGACAGGATCGATGCCTGGCAAAGGCCTTGTAGCAGAAGCACCCTGTGGCCCCCAAGGCTCTTGAGAGAGTTCCTGGGGTGAGTAACGCACCTACCAGTTGGCAGTGCATTTAACATGGAAAAGGAAGCTGGAAATCCACTTGTCTTTATCTAAACGTGCTGTAACATCCCTCTATTGCTATTTTTTAATCAAATTATAACTTAGTTTAAAAAGGTAAGACTCAGACATGTAATTCATTTGAACCCCAAATCCCTAATCTATCATGTGGGTGACAGTGTTTCTGTGCCAGGCTTCCAACTATTGAAAATTCAGACATGCCAGGTGGGGTGGCACACGCCTGTGATCCAATGGCTTGGGAGGAGGATCGCCAGTTCAAATCCAGCCTCAACAACTGTGAGGTGCTAACAACTCAGTGAGACCCTGTCTCTAAATAAAATACCATATAGGGCTGGGGGTGTGGCTCAGTGGTCAAGTGCCCTTGAGTTCAATCCCTGGTTCTCTGTACTCCCCCCCCCCAAAAAAAAGGAAAAGTCAGACATGAGTGTTGTCATGGAGAAGCATCTTTTGACGAGCAGTTCTAATGCCCCAGGGAAAGAATCCGAGAAACTCCTTGCCAGCTGTGGATGTGAAATACGAAACACACGCACATGGTCAGCTCGCCCGAGCTCACTGACGTGTGACCGCCCGCCCAGCCTGAGGAGCAGCTGTCTGCGAGGGAACCAGCTATGCAAGGCCTGCCTTTCTTTAACTCTGGAAACGGGCCGGGCCGGCCAGGAGACGCCTTGGTTTCTCGCACACTTGTTTTCTAGGAGTGCTCAGGGATGCACTGAACAAGTTCTGCCTGATTCCCTTGAAACATGGGCTTGCTGGTGATTTGCCCTGTATTTGTTCAGAGGCCGATTAATGGACCCAGTCTATCCTGAGGATGCATCTCAGGTTTTGCCTCCTGTAAGCAGGGATTCTACTTATTTATTTATTTATTTGTCTATTTATTTATTCATTAATTTATTAACTTCTAACTGCCTTTGCCCCTGAGGAGCTCATTAAAATGAGAAATAGACATAACGTACTCGCGGCTTGGCTTGGTTTGGCAGTTTTTCTGTATCCTAGGTGCTGCTTAAGTTCTTCAGCATGCTCTACCATCCTAGAGGATCCCAGGAGCGCTGGGCAGTAATAAAACAATGAAACACTGCTCGCCTTGAGGGTCAACGAGAAGGCTGGTTGCTCTCTGCTCCTTCCTTTGACCTTGAACGCGGAGCTGACCTGCAGAAGGATGGACCCTCATGGTGCTGGCGGGCAGGCAGTTAGAGAAGGGATCAATCTGGAGTCTCACATAGCCAAGGCGCACCCTGACTTTAAAGTTATATACAACTCATAAGCTACGTGCTGTAGACACAAAGGTGAGCAGTTACAGATGAGAATCTGAGACTGGGAAGGCGGGCACACGGAGAGCAGGAGGTCTCATGGTGCAGAAGCATCTGGGGGCTTGTGGGAAGAAATGGCACCACATTAACCACAGCGGCCTGGGTCCCAGGGTGACCTTTTTCCTGCAGCAGGAGGCAAGGGGGTCAGCTGGAGGCCGAGGCAGGTTGTGGGTGACGGGCTGCAGTTGACCAGGACACGACATCCCGTCTGAGTGGAGCATCATCTGGTGGGGAGCAGGAAGGTGGCCACGGAGGGTCTGGAGGCTAGAAGTAACAGGGTTTCTGACTGCACCCCTCAATGCGGTCCTTTGCCCTCTGCCCCCAATGTGTGAAGATAATTTAGAACTCGATGCTGAACATAAAACCTGTTCGTGGTAGTCAGACCTGGCTTTAACAGGGTGGAGGGCCTGGATGTGAGCAATCTGGCTTCAGTGCCAGCTTTAAAACCTGCCCTCAGGGTGAGGAGCTCATCTGGGTCAGTTACGCACCTTCAGGACTGGCCATCTGGCCCTTGTGCTGTCCGGAGCACCTGCCCTGCCCAGAGAGGCCTGGACAGGAGTGAAATAAAGGATGTGAAAGGCAGCCCAGGGCACACAGCTGTGGGCAATTCACACACCCTGCGCTGGACCCGAGACGAAGCCCGGGATGAAGCCTTCCTTCATTTGAGAACTTCGCGCTCCTGGTCACGCTGACCCCGAGGGGTTCCCAGATAAGAGCAGGAAGCCATTCGACAAAGAACGGACTTCTTCTTTTTGAAACGCCTTGGCCTCATGCAACCTGCCTGGCTCCACAGCTTCTGAAAATAACCCTGTGTAGACACGGGCGTTGGCATGGCGGACGGTGCCGTGGTGCCCTCTGAGCTCAGCCTGTTCATGACTCCCCGCTGCAGCAGCACTCACCCACAGCCCGGGGGTCTGCTCTTAGCTTGCTCTGCTATTTTCTCTGTGCCCAGGAGGTCATGACACTGCCCCAGGGACTGAGGGACACTCCTTCCTTCATTCTTAGATAAGAGGGAAGTGGGGGAACCTTGTAACCGAGAGAACACACAAGAAATCTGGGCCCCGTCTGCACTGCGCTGAACGGCAGGCCACTGTGGACACATCCCTGGAGGTCAGCTTGCCGCACGGGGGCCCAGACTTGACTCTCCTGCAGCGAAGGGGCTGCTACCACCGATACCGGCAGGAGGGCAGGCACAACCCAGAACTGTCCTGGGCAAGCTGGACAGAGGCACTCCCTTCCTCCCAATAAGCCAAGGGTGGTCACAGGAGACCGTCCTTCACACCTGCAAGGGCAGCTGTTCGCCTGACGCCTGGCGATTCCAGGTATGATTTCCTTTGGAATAAAACTCCTTAAGGGGCAAAGGACATGGCTGAATCCAGTGGTCTGGGAAGAAATGCCTGAGGGGCGATGAGCACTGTGCATCTCTCAGCACCGTGGCTTGGAGCAGAACAGAAGTTCAGATATGGGAGCTAACTGGCCAACCCAAGGAGAGGGTGACGATGAGGAAGGGACTCAAGGGGACATATCCGTCACTTGTAGCAGGGTGAACACAAGCAGCATCTACTGTGGGAGGGCAGGGGAGAAAGCCAGGCAGAGCAACGGAGACAGAGAGACAGAGAGGAAGGAGAGAGAAAGAGGCGGAGACGGTCCAGAAGCCCCGGAGGCTGGGTTGAGCCCCCCAGACCTGCAGGCCTGGGGACCTGCGTTGGGAGCCCTGGCTTGTTCCACCCAGTCTCCGCCACGTCTCTCTCGTCACCCGTCCCGGGTCTGGGTTTCCTCTGCTGCCCTCTCAGTGCGTTTCTTCCCGGTGTACAGCCGAGCAGGAGCAAGGCCAGGCTCAGAGATCCCACCCTTATGAGCAGGAGATGCTTCTCCTGCTGGGTCCAGTGCCTAAAGCTCCCACAGTAGGATCAGCCACAGGAAACGTGGTTGTGACAAGAGTCCGACTGCCCACGGAGGACAAGGACATGCCACTGCGTCCCTGCGTACCTGGCATTGCCCACTGTGCATCCGTGCTGCTGCCTGTCTTCCTGCCCCTCTGCCCGCCTCGCGTGTTCCACCTTCAGACCTCACCTCTGCCTTTTCTTCCAGGGTATTAGGCCCCTGTGTTGCCTAACTCAAAATCCAAATGAGAGGGTTCTTCCCACATTTCCTTCAACTGGAAATGGCTTTGGGACAGGCCCAGGAGAGCCAGTGGGAAAGGAGTGTTTCAAGGGCAGGAAGCAGGCGGCTTCACGCTGGAGCTCAGTGAGAACTTCAGGTTGTGGCCTAGGCCTGGGACTTCGACCTCCCGCACATCACCGGCAGCAGTGGTGATGGTGATGGTGACTCAGGTTTGCCGAGTCCCGACTGAGAACCAGGGGACGGTGGCGAGCATTTTGCATGAAGTGTCTCATGGCACTTCCACAGCCTTCCCGGGGGTTGGCCCGCTGTTACCCATGTGCAGGGAGAGGAGGCACAGATACCCCACAGCGGGGACCAAAGCGGGGTGAAGCCACATCCTGTAGGGACCCACCTGTGGTGCCGGGAGTGGAGCAGGGACTGTGCGAGAGCCAGAGATGAGAAGCTGCAGAGCCAAGTGGGGTTTGTGCACTCGGGTCCTCCTTCCTTCCACCCAAGGGGAATGGCACGTTTGGGGATTGATTCTTTGATGGTCTGGCCTTGAATTGACGGTCTGCCTTAAATCATGGGGTCATAGCCCGTCAGAGGGTCCACTGACAACATCTTGTCCACATTCCCAGACCAGGCCGAATGGAACCTCAGCGAAGGAGAGCATGGGTTTCTTATGCTCTGCGAGGACGGTCCGCCCAGTCACCGGGTCAGGTCAGCGCCCCGATTCCCAGTGCGCTTTGTGCAGTTAGGTTGGGCATTCCTGGTGAAACTGAGGAAACGCAGGGAGGGTCTGAAAGGGTGTTTCCCGGTGAACCCAGAGCCAGTGCAGAGCTAGCCTCGCAAGATCCACGGTTGGCCAACCCCGGGAGAGACCTTGCTTCTCCTGTCAAGGCTGCATGGAAGGTTTAAAAGACACAATATCGGCTCACAATATCACAAATACTATATGGATACATTTTTAAGTCTGTGAACTCAGTGCTGTGAATCTTGTACATAATTAGAATCTCTTCTCTTTTTCCTCATTAGCAGATGCTTTACTCATTCGGTCTTAATATCAAGGTTAAACAGATCTTGACTAAACACTCAAACCCCCACATACTCAAGGTTAAATGTAACATATGCTTTATTTTTGAGCCCTAATTATAGTTTGAATTATTTGTCTCAGATATCATAACTCCTAAATACACAGTGAGAGGAAGAAATTGGAAATTTAACATTTTTTGAATGAATCAAAATCCAATTAGATAATCATCTGATTTATATGCTAAATCTGCAGAGTGAAGCACCATGCACAAAAATGAGCTGTAATTGTTTTGGGAAATGTTCCAGAGAAACCAGAAAGACATGATGTGCCATAAATTATGACTTCCCCTCCTCGTTGTTTCTTTAGGTATTATAATTACAGTATCCATCACCCCTGAAGTTTCGTCCTTGACCAAGTGAACACAACCTGCCTTCCTGGTGCAATCAGCAAACACTGCACATGATTGATCCTAACACTTCGCACCAGTTAGTAACCAGAGAACCACCCATCACCCCTTCTGGCTTTTCCCTGGGTGTTCTGGGTTTGTGAGTTCAGCAGCTGGGCGTACCCTGTCCTTCCTCATCCCATTAGCAGAAGGCAGAGGGCGCTATTTTCATGCTGGCTTTTTTTCTGTAAAGAGACAGAAACTGCTCTGCAGACCCACAAATCAAACAGTTCAGCCTTCATCCCTCTCTCGGACTCCCCATGCCTCAAGTGTGGGGGACAACTCGGTTAACTCACCAGCAGGGCACCGTGGGAATTCCTCGGGAGCACCTCTATATAGTAGTGTTATTGGTACACTCTCTGTGCAAGAAAATGCAGATCCAATTTATAGATCTTTCTTAGAAAAATAGCAGACCCGGCCAAAGGTTGGCCACTGCAGCCCCACCTGGATTTGAGACTGCTCAGGACAATACAGCCCTCAAAATTGCTTGTCCATGCCATAGGTCACCTCTCAGGGAGAAGGAGCTTCCCCAGGCCCAGAGGGCTCCACCAGGGAACCCCAGAGATCTCTTGAGGTGGCTGTATTGCAGCTTCTCTTTCACTCTGTAGCCAGTTTCTCCACATTGTAATATGCTTTTAAAATTCATATATATTAGTGAGGCACAATGGCGCATGCCTGTAATCTCAGCAGCGCAATAGGCTGAGGCAGGAGGATCTCAACTCAAAGTCAGTCTCAGAATCATAGGAAGGCTCTAAGCAACTTAGCAAGACCCTGTCTCAAAATAAAAAATAAAAAGGGCTAGGGATGTGGCTATGTGGTTAAGCACCCCGGGGGTTTAATCCCTGATAACAACAACAAAAATTTATACATAGATATAGATATAGATATATAGATAGGTTATTCTTTCAAAGTACGTCAGGGTGAACATTTAGGAATGGCTGAGTCGTTTTGGTTTCACAAGCAGTGATACTGCTTCTTTGAATAACCACTGTGGAGAGCTGTCCTGCCCCATGCTGTAGGTTTCATCATAGATCCTCCCTGACCACAGTGAGCTTTTCCATCTACATTATTTGCTTAACCAGTGGAAAATTGAATAAGGCAATAACCGTCCCAAATACTCTGTGGAGTCTTCACATGTAGTACGAGGGCTTCACAAAGCCTGTGTTTGGTATCTTGCTGGGGCTTGACTCGGGCCTTCCCTATGGCAGCCTGGCACTACATCACTGAGCCACATCTCAGCCCACCCCACCCCATGTCTTAAGAGCCACAAGAGTGGTGCAGCTTGGCTGAGTGCAGTCACACACAGGAACATGAATGGGGACCTTTTTGGTCACTCCTAACAATTGACCTCACATTTTTTGAGAGAGCATGACAACAAATAGCAATCATAATTTATGTTTTTATGTTAGAAATTGTAATAGAAACTTTTCAAAGCTAATGATTTAATATAAATATGAATATTATCCAAGGGATGTGATATCCCAATACCTTAAATAATAATACAATTTGGATTATGACACGTACATCCAAAATGTTCTTGCAGAATCCATACAGAAGCATAGAAATTAAAATTTATTGTTTCGAGAAAAGAGTGGATAGTCCATTACTATCCAGTAATTACATATTACATATATACACATATACAATGTATGTATACACATATATCAATCATGAAATTTAACAAATGAAAGTTCTTATCATTGGTAAAATGAAATCACACATTTAAAAAATAATCTTATTCATTTTCAGTCAAATTCATTAATTTTAAGATAAGCAATGTCAAAATACTGATATTTTACAGTTAAACATAAAAAAAATCACTAAAAACACCTCTTTAAAAATCTCAGCATTATTAAATCATAACTTGGCATTAGGGTTGCTCCAATATTTGAAAATTCAGTCTTGTGAAAATTGCTGTGAAGAGGGTCAATGGCTTGGGCGTGAAGATGCAGTTTGAGACCCAGGCAGATCTAGAGTCATGGATCCTGCAGCCTGTGGCCAGGCCCCTGGCTTGGGACCTGGCTCTCAGCGCAGTGCGTGGCAGGAGCAGGGGACCTGGGCCTGTACCTGCTCCTCCCTGGAAGTCAGCCTGGTGCCTGGGCATTAGGAGTGCCTGTAACCCAAGCCCCGCAGGACCCGAGGTCCAAGTCTCCGAGGTCCGTGTCTCCGAGGCCTGTCAAAGCTGGCACTGCTCAAAGGGCGGCCACTGGAGGAGTGGAGACGAGGCAGGGAGCTGATCAGCATTGTCTTTTTATGAGAATCAGAATGTGGGTCAGTGTTGGGAGGGAGATGGAAACCAGATGAGCCAGGTGGACTGGAGGAGGGACCTCCCACTGCAGGGTCCCTCCAAGGCTCCGAGAGTCCGGCATGCTCGTTACTGGGGGAGCCGTGAGTTTTGAAGCTGCTTCCCTGCACTCACTAAGGGGGCTCCTGAGTGTCACAGGGCCAACAGGCCAGGGCCCACGTGGGCACGGGACGAATTTCACAAAATGAATGGCCTCTGTTCTACGAGGAGGAGGCGGGACCCCCTCTGCGTGCCAAAGCACTGTTGCCCGAGTCTGAGGGAAAGGGGTCTCAACTTGTCCCACACTGGGGACCGAATCAAGCCCTTGGTGATTTCCATCAGCTGTCAGGAGCAGGCAGATACTTCTGCAGGACCGGGCAGGAAATTAGGCTGTTAAATTACAGCCCTTCTCCAGAGCCCTGTCAGCCCTCCCCTTCCTGCAGACGTTCCATCAAAGCCAGTCATTGTGACCATTTATCTTGCCAAACTTAAAATACCTTCTGCAGAACTAATTTTTCCCTCAGCACTTGAGGTCTTTGTACTCTCTGTCTTGCTTCCCTGATCTTGTATGGATCTAAGATTAATTTGCACCAGCGAGGAGTTCAACAACAAAATCAATTTCAATTGGGTCAGACGGGGTCACCCTGGGCCCAGCAGTGTGAGGAAAGAAATAGATTATTATCATTCTGGGAGCACAATGCTAAGGTTCAGCATGAGGGGAGGGAAGAGGCACATTCCCATAAAAGCCATAAATAATTCTTTCCAAACTGTCAGGAACAAACAGGAATTGGCTTGTTTTCCACCAGATTTCAAAAACCACACATAGACAGGCAAACTGTGTTCTGAAGGGATGCACGAAAAATTAGCGGATGTGATTTGGCGTGTCTTCGGTAGAACTGCACGAGGCATGTATATCTGTCACCACCCTGGCTGCCGATGGCCCCTGTTCTAGGCATGCATGAATCTGTAGGAACAGCCTCCAGCATCCCAGGCACCCCAGTGTCGGCCTGCCAAGCAGAGCTCCTACACACAGAGGAGCAGCGGTTACACCCGTCACCCGCTGTCACTGGAGTGTACCAGCGCTGGGAAAGGAATCCAGCGAGTAGATTTAAAGCGAGGTGTGAACATCATTTTCTTGGAACGTTTTACTTGGTCATTGAGGTTTAAAAAGAAAAGAAAATCCAGACGAGCAAAGTAGTTTTCTTCATTTCTTCTTTTAAATTGCAAAACCTTGAATGGTTCTCAGTTTAATTGGCATGCAAATGTGCCAGGCCCTTGTAAATCGTCCTTACTACCTTGTGCTCCTCCTAGCTGGAATGTATTAGAGGTTACTGGCCGCAGAGAAATGAGTCACCCTGGATACTGGGAGGGACAAAAGGGGAGTCAAACACGGGGTCTTGTTCTCAGCAAGCTAATGCCAGAATGACCTCACAGGTGAGAAATCTGATGTCAATAAAATAAGTGTACTTTAATTAAAAATATAGAATTCCACTTACTCATGCAAGTGACTACCAGGTAGCTGTGTGCTTTCCTTCATTAACTGCTATAGGGACACTGCAGCATGGCCCTGTGGCCTGCCTTTAGCTGTGCAGATAAAGACGGGTTCTAGGTAATTTAAACAGAAGTGGATTTGTTCTCCTTGTTGATCCTCAGAAAGACTGAAGCCTCAAGATGACCACCACAATCACCTGGAGCTCCTGGACCTGCCGAAGACCAGGGACTCCCCACTGAGAGAAGCAGCCCTGACGTTCCTGGCAGGGCAGAACAGGAGTCTCACACCGAGCCTCTCACAGGAGTGTTCCAAGTCCAGATGCCAGATAATCTGCTGGACAGAGCTGGATGCACATCAAGAATCTATCTTCAGTCATGTCCAAAAAGGACAGTATTTAGCTTCTGAGACTCTGCATCCCTAATGGGGACTGCACCAGGCAACCAGCATTTCTGCCCGGTGTTATCATTTCATTTTTCATGGAAAAGATCGAATTCAGGGAGGTTTTTATATACAAAAAAAAAAATGCAGCACAGAGCATGTTTAGCAGGCTAGGAGTCACATACCTTCCCCAAACCTGTAACCAGTCCATGACCCTACATGATCTGCGCACTGAACCAGCTAGGCTGAAAAGCACAGACAGGAGGGACACATGGCACTGGGGGCAAAGGGCAGGAAGATGCAGATTCTGTGAGGAAAAGGAATGTCTGAGTGCTAAGACTCGGGTTTTCTGAAGGATACAGCCATGCTATGCATTCTTTGAGAGACACATGGAATCTACCCAGAAGCATTTGTCTTCCAAGGAGAAAAGATTAGGGTGGTATGCAGGTTTGTCCCGTACAGGTGAATGAGGAGGGGCGGGAGGAGGAGCAGGAGAAGGTGCTTCCTGGTGGTGCGCACCACCTCGCAGACTGCTTGTGAGAAGCACCTCAGGCCTTCACCATGGCTCCACGGACCAACCTGTGGGCTCACGTCTGAGGTCACGTGCCGAGGGGCATGCGCGCTGGGTTGGACAGGCATGCTACTTGAATGCTGTTAAGACAATAAGATACTAGAAGACAATCCTCCCAGAAGTGGTTAATGACATAGCGAGAGAGCTGTGTGGCCGTTCATGGCTGTCATGCTGTGGAGGACACTTACAATGTTACAATGTCTCCAACATCACAATGTCTTAAAAAAACACACAAATAGAATTCACATGGCATACCTATGCTCCTTACATGTGCCATAAGCAATGTTGTTTAAGCTACCCAGACATGAAGTCTGTATGAAAGCATGTGTAGATGCACAGGGGCCCAGTGTCCTCTGTATGACATCATACGTGTTGCCCAGGCACATCCATGCAGGCGTGGGACAGCATGTGCCATGAGTTTTTTATGTGTTCCTTTTGGAGATATATTTATTGTAATTCTAATGTATTCTTGCATTTCTAATTCTTTTGACATTGCATACTACAGTTAATCTGAAAATATCACAAAAATTTAAAAAAAATAAAAATTGTCTTCCATAGTAAAAGGATTTCCATGTAATGTTATGTAAGAAAGATACAACATTGTCCAGGCTCACTCTTCGGAAGTGCCGGCCTACAGGACAGCTGTCCTAGCTCTCTATTTACAAACAGACAGACAGTAAGAATTGTGTGTGTAACCTAAAACCATGTTTCCTTAAAACTCACTTTTCTAATTGGTGAATAGCTTAACATGTTAGTATTTCTGGCAAGAAAATAAATAAGATAAAAGCATCTTCAAATCACTGTGCGGTGACCTGCTTCAGCTCACCACACACTGGGCTTCCCCAGCTGGACATTCAAATGCCCAGGCCCTACCCAACCTTCCTGGCCTCTGTTTTCAAAGTGTGATTATTATTTGATAAAGGGCCTGGTTCCGTGGGACCAGCCGAAGGTCCTCATGAACCCTGACTTGGCTGTGCGGCCCCCATCCTCCAGGTGTCTGAGCAGCAAGGCCACCTGAAGGTCAGGGGCTGGCCTCTCGAGTGTCTCAGGCCAGCCTCTGCACTGAGCTCGCCCCTGACCTACGTTGTGAGGAGGCCTGCGCACGAGGACACCGCCTTCCCCGAGCTCTCCTGCTGGGCTCTGGGGCCAGTGCTGCCCTTGGCATCCAGCTTCGTTCTGCAGCCCAGCACATGCCCAGGACCACTGTTCAACGTGTGCTGAGAGGAGGCTCCCTGGCTGGGCCTGCTGAACAGAAGCAGCCCACCGCTGAGGCAGTGCCCGGCCAGTGGGTGGCACACGCTCTTGCGCACCTGGCCTGGGACTGGTCACTCTCCAGTGCTGGTCCCTGGGAGTGGTAGGAAGGTGATGTTGCTTTTCTCCTTTCTTTTGTGTCCTCGGTGACTTACCAATGACACGTGCATGACCCTGAGAGAGGCGGTGCCTGCCCTGCCATGTCGCCTGCTGGCCTCGCAGCCAGAGAGCTGATCTGCTGTCTGTAGACACAGCTTCTCAGGAGGAGAGGCCCCTCCATCCTGCAGCCAGACTCCTAACTGGTGCCTCCGGGCAGTCTCTGGTGGGAGGCTGCTTCTCCCTCCTGGTCCCCTCCTCTGGCTCCTTGTGAGTTCCCACCTGACTCACTCCCTGGTTGCTTCTGTTTCCCACCCACAAACCCCCTGTCAGCAAAAAGTTAGGCACAATTTATTAGGGATCTGAACCCTCTAACTCAAAATGAAGCAAACTCGTTTCTGCTTTATGCAGTTTTCCTTGTATCTACGTGGATCATTGACTTCTCTGCCAATGGAGTTGTGGCTTTTGATCTGCACCAGGTAGGCCTGGCGGTGTCGTGTGAATCAGCACATTCACCCAGTTCAGCACAAGCCGGTCACAAGATGTTCCTGTGTAACAAGCCCTTCGTTTTCCAGGAAGTTGTGGGTTGAGCGTGGCATCCTAATGGGCTTAATTTGGCTCTGAATGGGACATAGTGCAGTGACCTGGTGTGACCTTGCCGTAGGCCAGGCTCTGGCCCAGAGCTCACACCAGTCTGGAAGGCATCGTGGTCCAGCTGAGGAGTGCAAGCGCCCTTGTCCTTATCTGAACACGTGGAATAAAATCCTGAGTGAAAGGAAAGAACCGGGAGATGGCGCGAGAGGACGAGGCCATCTCTCCACAGACCTGAGGCAAAACAGGCTCGGGCTTGGGACTTGCATGGGGCAAACTCAGGGATGAGAGCCAGGCAGGTCCTGATGCTGGCGGTCAAGGGTGGGGTTGGTGGAGGGAGAGGTGAGTCTTCCTTAGAAACGCCCAAGGGCAAGGGCGGGAAGGTAAATTTTTTCTTAAAATGGTGGCTGTGACTTAAGATGGCCATCCAGATGCTAAGCAAGGACCTTAACTGAGGACCCGAGAAACATTGTAGCATGACTCTGGGGTCCAGATAAGTTTTGTTTGATTTAGAATTTCAAACCCTGTCTTGAGGTCTCTGTATGTTATTTTGTGACAGATGCCCTACATGACCGAGAGAAAAAAAAAGTTAAAAACCTAAGTACATCACATGTTTAAATGCATCTTTTTTACACAAGTACTAGTGATTTGTACAACAAGTCTAGTTTTAGAATGCCGTGAATATAGATTCAATATTTCCTTGAATAGTTCATCACTTTAGGGAGTATTTTCTTTTGAAATTTTCCTACCAATTATTCTCAAGTTGATGGTGGAAAACCTTGGTTTGATAACTTCCTACCATTAGTAATGGATGGCAAGATTCTATAAAAGATTGTGGATAAAGAATTTCACAAAATATCATTTTTTTTTCAAATTAATGAAATGAAGAGTTAAAAAAGAAGTGAGTTCAGGGAAGGACTCTGCGGCTGAACCGATTGCTGTGAGGATTCCTCCATCATGGTTGTCAAGGTCCCGATCAGCCACGCAAACCCTGTTCTGGGTGTCGGTGGGAAAGGCCTTGGCGTGACACAGCAGCTCAAGTGCTTTGCAAGTCACAGAAGCCACTGAGGTGAGCCTGCACAGAAATGAAGCTAGCAATAGCTTCTTCCAAGTCGAGGAGGAAGGAGTAAACTCAGCTGAGGGGCGGAGAGCGCAGAGCTGCCGCGGGCCGGCTCACCTGGGAGGTGCCATTCAGGATCCCAAATCCCAGGTCCCGTTCTCAGTGGTCCTGGGTAGCAAGGACAGATGTGGCAGAATTTGATAAATGGTGGACACTGTTGTGACACAATGTGGCCATGTGAGTCAGAGCACTCCCAGGAAATGCAGGCCAGCAAGCCAGCCCTTTGGCCTCATCCTGCAGAGTGTGCACACAGACCCCGGGCTGCTCCACGCCAGGCCGGAGACCAAGGTTCCCGGGTCCCCATCTTCGTAAGGCATCGGGCAGGATGGTTTGCAGAGACTGTATTGGGTCTTCACTGTAAGACTGCCCGTGAAATACCCCTGCGCCCTGATTTCAATGAGAAGAAACCGAAGTCAGGAAAGTCAGGACCCACCAACAAAGCTGAGGGCGGGGGCTGTCCACCCTCCTGCAGGTGGTCCTGAGAGGGAAGGCATTCGCAGAAATTGGTCCCCATTTCCACCAAGCTGCTGCTGCTGCTGCTGCTGCGCTCCTAGAAGCACACAGGAGCACGTGAGAACAGCAGGTCCAGGGGGTCACCTCTCCCCATGGTTACGTTCAGAATAATTCTAGATCCTGGAGATGGCCCAGGATAATGACGAGAAGGTGGCGGGCAGGATGCTTTCTGACCTATGCACTGTGGCCGGATTAACTCCCCTCTTGTAAATCACACCTGACACCGGGACAGCGATAGCTTCTGTCTACGAGGCGGGGGGTGTAACATGGACGATATAAATTAAAACAGTTCTGGGTACCCCCTTACAAAGCTGTTTTCTTATTTTAGAATTTATTATAAATAATATTGCTTTGAGGGTTAGAATAAATACTTTAATTTTGTTCTTTACCCACTCGCACTGGGGCAGACTGAAGGCCCCTGCGCAGACTCCTCCTTTTGAATTAAGCCTTGAGAGGTTCAAAGAGGCAGAGATAGGCGTGCTGTAGTCTGCCTTTCGGGAGGAGACAGAAAATGACTAAGGTAAAAATAATAGAATTGTCTTCGATTTATACTTAAATTTACTTTTGTTAATTCAACTATGTCATATTACTCATTAAATATTCAGAATGTAAATAAAAACATACACCTGGCAAATCTCATGCAACTTTTTACAATTCTTTTGCCATACCATGTAATAGAAATAGAAAAAGAATGCTGAGTTTACTTGGCCGTGAGTTACTGAAGCCCAGGGAGAGTAAGAGTTGATACAAAGTGGAGCCGCTCTTTGTGAATAGAAATGGGATCCAAAGCCAGAGTTCTTGGATTCTTCTCTGTGTGGCTCATCTCCACCAACTGTGTTTACAGGGTATCATGTGGCTATTTTCCTAAAATTCTAGGCTTAATTCCTGAAGAAGACTCATTCGAGTGTCCCTGACCACGAGAGCTCATGTCTAAGGTCACCTCTCCTTCTGGGCCCTCAATTCAGCTGAAGCAGAGGGCTGCTGAGCAGGTGGAGAGGATGACCAGGGACACTGTGAACGGAGGGGATGACCAAGGATGCAGTGGACCAACCTGCACGTTCACACACACACACACACACACGCACACATGCACACCCACACGCGCACACATGCACACACACACAAAGTTTCCTGTATGGAAGAACCTGGGTCACTAGTACCATAACTGTCTCCTTCTCAGGTCAGGCAGTGGTCTCTCCCTCCGCAGACCACTGGGAGATGTTCCTTTTATTTTGGTGAAGCACTTTAAACATTCACTATTGAACTTTCCAAAATAGCACACGCTGTGTCTTGATTTCCTATTGTCTTACCAGATTTGTTTCAGAGTAGCATTCATTTGCTAAACATTGTTCGTCAAAACATGGAAGGAAACCGTGATAAAGAGATCTTTTTTCTTTTTTTAAATCATGATCAGGTTCTGAAGGAGTTTTCATATTAAGAAAAATAAGAATAAATCTCACAGAGATAAATATTAGAGATAATAGGGAGCTCCATACGTAGGAGACAGAGTGTGTGTGTGTGTGTGTGTGTGTGTGTGTGTGAATCGTACCTATATGTTATAAAATATTTTCAAAACATATATGAGAGAATTGTAAATAAAGACGAAGCCTATTTTCTCTACCTCAAAAATAATCATGACAATTGCTGCTGTTCTGACTTTTTATTCCTTGGTTGTGTCAGTGGACACTCAGTGGACAACCTGTGTCACAGGCTCTCGACGTCACTTGGCCTTGTGTGTGACTGCACTGCCACCATCACATTGCTCCAGTCACTGCCTGATACCCCATTGTATGTGATTGCCACACTGACCTCACCAGATCTCTTCCAGCTCATGTTTGGTTTTCAAGGTCTTATTCTAGACACATGCAGTGGATGTTCTTGTTGGTGAATCTTCATTAAAGTTCATCTATCCTTACGACAAAATCCCAGTAGCAGAAGACTGTGCCATGAACGGGTACAATTTGCACCTCCGATGAAGATGTCAAAGGTCTCTGTGAGGACACCATGCCTCTGTGCTTTCCTTGTGATGTGGCGTGTGTGCCTCCAGCACCTTCCTGTCACCTCAGACAGCACTGGAAGCACCGTCCATCAATGCAGAAAAATGCTGACACATCTGATTGTAACTCACTGTGTGGGCGTCAGTGCCTGTGCATGTTGGAATGTGTGTGTGTATACCTGTATATGTACACACAGAAGCATATGTTTGCATGTAGCTGTGTGTGTACACGTAGGCCTAGACTGGGGAAGCCTGTGGAGAGTTTTGATCAGTGCAAGGTGAATGTGTATGTGTACATACCTACATATGAATGTAGATGCATGAATGGCACATATATTGGCTTGCATGTGTACGTGTGCATGTGTGTAATTGCATGAGATTGTGCACATGCACATAGGTACACACATGGGCCAGTGTGTTGGTGTGTATTTGTACCACAGCATTTGAAAAGCATGTACCTTAAGGAATACCTCACCTTGCAGTAAAACCTCATAAAACAGGGATGCTTTTTCCATTTTGTGTGGACACCTTTTTCAGGCACCAGTTGATGGAAAAGGTGCAGCACAATTGGTGTGGCCTGCTTGGTTTCCCCCGGCAGGGGAATGTCCTGTGTCCCATGCCCTGGACAATCCTGAAGTTTACAAAAAGTCAGTGTGGTATGCCAAGAGACGTCTCTACTTGTTGGGATTTGCATTAATTTGACTATTTGAGAAATGTCAGGTGCGTCAACTGTCCCTGATGGCTATTTTTTTGTGCTCTTTACTCTTCATTTTGTGTGCTGTCTTGTTTATTGTATTAGAAATATATTTCTCAAAAGATTCCAGTATTTTCCTTCTTTTTTTTCATTGTGAAAACAGCTGTGCAGTTTGATGCCTGCAAATGGTTGAATTTCGTGTTCGGTCACCTGCTCTCCCTTTGTGTTTAATTTTCTTAAAAAACATTTCTGATTAATTTTAAAACTAGTCAATCTTGAGAATTAATATTAGAAACTTCAAATCGAGGGCAATATCTCCAGTATTATTTATTTAGAAATACACCCATCCTCCCACACTGATGGTATGTGCTAATTTTTCAATGGGATGTTTTTCTGGACACGCCTTCACATTCTTTGCCCGTTTGGGGATATTTACCACAGTACTTTGTTATTTCAGAGTTCAAGTGTGCCTTTGGGTCTCCTAGTCCCATCACCTTTATATTTTTAGTCTGTAGTTCCCTTTGTTCTTATTCCGATACGCTCTTCATGATCTTCCAAAAAGTGAGGCAGGTTGTTCTAAATTGGTTAACTCAACAGTTCCATTTCGAAAGATCATGACTCTTGCTGGATTTAGTTTTGCCTCAAGACATGTGCTGCCTCCTTGAAGTGCTCCTGCTTTTGTTCATTTCATTAGTAATGACTTGTAATTTTCCCACTGTGCTTCTAGAGTATTTTATATTTATAGAAATTGTAAATGTATATTTACAATAAAATAACATTTCAACAAGGCCCTAGTTTCTAAATGCCATTCTCTACTCAATGAACTGAGATTTCTGGGGGAAATAGTATGCAAGGTGAGTTCTGGCATCTCGTGCTAGAAAGCAAGAAAACACAGGAAAGTTAACAGAACTGGGGATGCTGCCAAGGGAGGAAGGTGGTGTGCTCAGGGCAGCACGTCCTGCCTCTGGACTCTGTGCTGGCTGGCCAGGGGCGAAGACTGGGGAGGCTAATTGAGCCTGTGGAGAGTTTTGATCAGTGCAAGGTGTGTGTGTGTGTGTGTGTGTGTGTGTGTGTGTGTGTGTGAGAAAAAGCTCAATAGAAAGTTTGAAAAATAAGAACAAGAATGTCAGAAAAGCATAATTCAGTAAATCTAAGGGGTTACCTGTGACCAGTTTGGGATAATTTGAAATCAATGACAACAGCGAGCAATGAGAGTCTGGAAACACATGTAAATAGGGATTTTTTAATGTGCCTGTGGGCGTGGTTTAAACCTCCTCCACAGAAGCAGGCCCGTCAGTGACGTGGAGCTGTAGGTGAGAGCGCGGACTCCCGGGACACTCTACCATGGCTGCCATTGCAGCAGGAGCCGCCAAGAGCTGGGAGAACCTTGGTGTATCCTTGATAAACATGAGTTAGTAATTACAAATAAACTAGATTTAAAATGAAGAAATCTGGCAGATGAAACTGCTTTTGCAAGACCCAAGATTCCTTCTGATGCAATGAGAACAGGGAATCATGGCCTCTGCTCCAGTGCCCAGATCACTCGGCACTGACGTGGGAGAAATGGTTAGAGAGATCCAGAGTGCAGACGGTCCTCAGAATGACAAGCACAAGTCCCTTAAAATTACCAATGACATGAAGTATAACAAGTGCAGGAAAGACAGGAAAGGCTATGAAAGCCCCCCCGGGTGGGTGGGGCGCACCTGACAGGCGGGCGGAAGACACCCCGAGCCTGCACATCCCCATGGCAGGAGGGGAGCGTGAGGATGTCCTGAGTTTTAAATAACACGTGCGTTTCATTTAGTGTGTGATTATATCCTTACATTAATAATTATAAAAATACATAAAAAATTGAAAAATACATACCCATCTGCCTAGGGACTAGATAACCCTGTTTCAATCTCCCTTTCTCTCCACGTTTGCTCTATGTACGAATCATTTTTACCCATGTTATTATCATTTTGGTTTATTTTGATTTAGCAAATATTTTACGATCACTTTCAATAAACAAAGTATGTTTCTGGGTAAGTGTGGAAAGAGGCTTTGCCCCATGGGGTCAGATGGGAAGCTATCAAAGCATAGGATTTCAAGATCTGGTTCTGATCAATTGACATTTCAGCCATTCAGCCTCCCAACTCCCAAACATTCACTCTAAGTTCCTCTGATTAGATGGATACTCTCAGAATGTTCTCATAACGCGGGGCAGAGAGGAGAGGGGCTTGTCCTGGAGCAGTAAACAGAATGAAAAGTAGGTGATTCCAAAAAATATTGAATGAAAGAAAAACTTAAGACCATGGCATCAATTCCAAGGAATCAGGGTAAGAGAGGATTCTGCAGGTGGCCTGAGGCACTGCTTTGGTGCGGATGGGTGGTCAGCACAGATCCAGGTTGACAAAGGACACTTGGTTTCCATGACAAGGTGAGCGAGCATGGACGTGGCTTCATGGCAGGCACCACGCTCAGAATGAAGGTGTGAGCGAGCCCGTCCATCCTACCATTACACACACCTGGGCTGGTGCCGACAAGCTGCAGAGATTAATTGCTCAGAATTTGAAGGCTGGACGTGGAAGATGAAGACATACCCGATGTGGTGTCTGGGGCTTCAGAGATGGCACCCGCCCGCTCAGAGTCTCCTCACATGGAAGGATAAGCAAGCACGCACACCAGGTTCCTTTGATAAGTAGGCTGACGCATTCAGGAAGGCCACCTTTGTAATCCCATGGTCTCCCAGTGCCTCTCCTCTCAGTACTGTTTTTAGGGGTACTGCGTTTCAATGTATCAGCTGGAAGAGGGCAGTTCAGATCATAGGAAAGGGAGTGTTAACAAAATTGAGGATTTATTAAAAAAAGAAGGATCTCTGAGGATATTGGCACATGTAAGGGAGGGTTTGAGAGAAGAAGTGAGAGGATATCGAGGAATGAGAAGGGCTCCAAAGGCGGAGCTTTCTCCGTCTGTCTTCAGCGGGGTTGGGAATGGGAAAGACTGAAGACGACCAGTGACACAGATTTCCTGGAAGTGAGAGGGCAGAAGTCAGAGGACTAGGAGAAGCCTGTCTTAGGAGAAAGGAACATTTCTCGTCAGTAGTAGAAATTACAGCAGAAGGATTTTCCATGCTGGTAAGGCTTGAACATGAGGTATCCCCCAAAGCTCCTACGTCAATGCACAAATATTCAGACTTAAGATGATTGGATTTGAGAGCTGTAACCTCGTCATTCCGTCCTAGTTTGAATGGCCTAAGTGGGTGGTAACTGTGGGTAGTGGGGCTAACTGGAGGAGGGAGGGCACTGGGGGCTGCCCTGAAGGGTGCCCCTGGGCTCCTTCCTCCTCTGCTTCCCGGTTGCCATGATTGGAGCAGGGTCCTCCACCACACCCTTCCACCATGGTCTTCTGCCTCATCCTGGGCCCAGAGCAATGGAGTCAGTCCACCATGGACTAGATCTCTCAAACCACGAGCCAAAATAAACTTTCCTTCCCTGAATTATTCTTGTCCAGCATTTCGGTAATAGCATAGAAAAGATGATTAACACAGCAATTGGTACTGAAAAGTGGTGTCTTGAGTATGACTACCTAGAATTGTGGTTCAAAAGCCCTGGGTGTGGCTTTGCAGGAAGGGAGATTGAAAACATTTGAGGTGTAGGGTAGAGAAGTTTTAGGATGTTGCCAGCAAAGTTAATGGGAGATTCTGGTAGGAACTTAGAAGACCAGAATGCAGACAGTAAGCCCCTGTTCATGATTTCAGAAGAAAATGGGCACTCTTTTGAAACTGAACTAGTGGCCACTCATTTTATATTTTGGCAAAGAACTTTTCTACATTTTGTCCAAGTTCTGAGACTGTGTGAGGCTGAAGTTAAAGGTGAAGGACTAATTAATCTGATAGAAGAAATTTTAAGGCAGTAGATGCATTCAGGCAGTGGTATGGTATTTCTGGAAGCCTTTAGCCAGTTTTAATGTGAGAATCAGTAGCAGCAGAAAGCACAGCTGAAAGATTTTTAAAAATCTCTGTTTGAAATAAAAGTGCACATAATGGATCAAGAAAGGCATGGCTGTTAAAGAGACTGCAGCCACTAAAGGCATGCTAAGTTCTTTGCACAGAGACACAGGAAAGATGGCATCAGGGTATCCCAGGAATTGTCGGGGTCACACCCATCCCAGGATCCATGGTATAGAAAGGAAAATTCCATTGAGAAGAGGTGATTCTCAGGCCCTGCTTGCATGGGGGGGGGTGGTCAGGAAGTTGTTTTGCTGCAAGACCTGAGAGGCCCTCGGCATCTTTCCTATTGTCTCTGTGCAAAGTACTTGGTTTCTCTTTAATGATGCTAATATCTTGAGCAACCACATCTTCCTTGACCCCAATTTTATGGGAGCTTTTCTGGCCAAACTGCAAATTTTTAAAATATTTTCTCTCTGTTTTTTGCTCCTGAGCCTCAGAGTCAATCTGTCTGAAATCTGTCATCAATGTCCACGGTACTACCTGAAGGCTGTGCTGCCTTGACATTTTCTTCACCAGATTGATTAGCCCATCTCCTTTGAATTCAGCCTCACACAAAGTCTCAGGACTCAGGCAAAATATAGACAGTTCCTTGTCAGAACGCAACAGGAATGGCTTCTAGTCCAGTCCCCAAAGGACTCCTGTTCCTTGGTGAAGCTTCATGAGCACCCTACCCCCACATTCCCATCAGCATTGTGGTCTTCTGAGCACCCACCAGAATCATCCCTTTACAACAGTCTACGGTGTCCCACCTGCATCTCTAACTTCCCCAAACTCCCCCTGCAAACCAGTTCCTGTGCTTCTGAACCACAGTTCTAGGTAGAGGTAGCCAGACCCCACATCTTGGTACCAATTTTGGGGTTAGTCAGCTTTTCTTCTCTGTGACCAGATTAGTCAACAAGACCAATTAGAGGAGAAAAGGTTTATTTTGGCTCATGACTTAAAAGGTTCAATCTATGATTATCAAGGCAGAAGCGTCACGGTGCAAGGGTGTAGCGCAGGAAAACGGTTCAATTCAGGGCAGTTTGGTAGCAGAGAGAGAGGACCAGGGGCCAGGGACCCATAGAACCCCCAAGGGCATGCTGCCAGTGTCCTGCTTCCTCCAACCACAACCTGCCATGGCCACCACCAATGGTCTCTTCTTAATCCACCAAGTTGAGTCATCTGCAGGTGAGGTCAGACCCTTCATGACCCAATGTTTTCACCCTAAACACTGCTTCATTGCCCAACATGTGAGCTTCAGGGGACAGTTCACGTCCAACCAGGTCAGCAGCTTTGGGGGAAGACTGTCTTGAACTGAAATTGGTTTCTCTGAATACTTACCCGTGGCCCTCACTTCAGGCTGGTGCTGGGGGCAGACGTGCAGACTGAGAAGAGCTGTTCTGCCCAGTGGAATGTGACTCTTGCCTGCCCACTTCTCCTGCAGCTCAGGTCAGGGGTCTGTCCTCCCAAATTCCTCAAGGCTGCCATCACCAGCTGTGCCTTTCTCCCTCTCCTGAGGATGCGCCTGTCCCCTCACGGTATGGGCGCACTCACTGCCCAGTGGGCTTGATGGATGGTCTGGTCTTACACAGGCATAAATTCCATGTTGTAGTTTGATTGTGACAGACCAGCCCTGTCTGTGACCTACAGAGGAGCCATGAAATGCTAGCTGCCCAGCCTCTGCCACCTCCTTCTCTCCTGGCTTTAAGCAACTCCAAGATGTGGAATTGGAAGAGGAGCGCCATTGTCGCCCAGTTTCTGGCAATCCAATAGTTCACTTGAATCATCAGCTTGACATGGAGACCCCCTTATTGGCTCTATGAATTCAGTTTCCACACACTGGCGCATTTCTGTGGCTGTGCAGATCCACAGGAAAAGTACTTTCCCAGAGCCAAGGGGTTCAACCACAGGCCAGTCTCCAAAGATATGTGGGGTACAGAAGGAGGAGAGGAGGGAATCTTGCCGCTCCATTGGAGAGACATAAAAGTAGCTGTGAACAGTATCATTTTCAAGTTGGCGGTAGGAAAGAGTCGACGTGGTCCCTAGCCAAGCCGGGGGGCTGCAAAAGCATGGGCAGGCACCGTCCAAGGTGGCAGCAGCAGGAGAACCCACGGGGCTCTCTGCCTCCTTCCGACCCTCCAGCTCACAGACATTTGCCCAGGGACCCAGACCAGAGTGCCTGTGGCCCTGCAGAGATGTCCCCACTCCTGGGCAGCCTTAAACACTGGTTCCCAGTCTCAGAAGAGGATGGGGGTGCGAGGCTCAGGGTGACTGGAGGAACACCAGCCCTTCTAGTTTCACTTCAGCAGCTGGGGATTCTCCGGGCCCCTCCTTCAGGACGACAGCTGGTGTTTAGAGCCCACACAGCTGCCCTGCAGCCAACAGGCCTTTGAAGAACAGGAGACCTGAAACCACGAGGGGCGTCCTCGTTTCCCAAGGCCTGTCGTGGCTTAGGGGTTCTTACGCACAGGGCGTCTGGGTTGGGGGTGAAGTCAACGTGGAAATTTAGGCTTCGGTTTTCTTAAATAAGAAAAGAGTACCTGTGACGTGATCAGGCAAACGGCAAACACTTGGAGGGTGAGGCTTGATGCCCTGGCTCTTCCCTTTCTTCTAAACGTGTGATCCCCACTCCAGGCCTGAGGAGGGAAGAATGGGAACCTGGGGCTCCTGAGAGCAGGTCCCATCTGTGTCCTGGCTCAGTCAGGGGCAGGAGGGGGCTGGTGCCTCTTCCAGCGGGGACGTGGTCAGTTAGGACCACGGAGGCCGTGGTGTCTCAAGTGCAAGGCTCCATGGGGGACCTGCTGCGGGGGACCTGCTGCTGTGCGGCTCTGCCAGACCAGACGAGGCCCAGGATTGACCGTGTGAGTGTCACAGGAATAGGGAGGGGCCGGGCGAGCAGAGGCAGGGGACAAGGACAGCAGCCGTGGGAAGAACAGTGTCCACCTCCACACCAAGAGGCAGGTGGCCACTGGCCCCCTCCCACTCAGCAGAGGAGGTTCTGTGGGACACTGCAAGGACTGTCCACCCCCGTCCAGCTGTGTGCCCCTGCCTTCCGTGGCTGCTCCCACAGGCTCCTCGCACTCATTCCTCTTTCCTACTTAAATTCATTGTAAACTGATATATAAATACAGAAAAATTATATGTATGTGGGTCATCTGGTGGGGATTCGATTCATATATACTTTTCATTGTATTTTAAATCAGGCTAAATAGGTCTGTCTCCTATTTTTTTATGGTTAAAATATTCAAAGTCCTTTCTTGTTGCTTTTTGGAGTGTGGTTATATTACTATCTGCGAGTGAGTACCCTGTGTGTGGTTGCACAGTCGAGCTTCTTACTCCTGTTTTTCCTGAGACCTTGTTTCAAGTTCAGCAGGTGTTCCTGCGTCCCACACACCCACAGACTGGCTCCAACGTGTGGCTCTAGCCAAACAATCCCAATCAGGTGAGCGAGCTCATTAAGTCTGTTTGGTGAGATGCTGGCTTGGGTACTCACATAAGATTTATGTTTACCTTTTGTTGAATTTCAATAGCAAGACTTGGGACATCTCTCAGCAGTTCCGCGTATCCGTCTTGTACCCTTATGTCCAGGTCCGGAACTTGCCCTTGATGCAGGTGGATGTGTGAGATCTCGCCAGAAGGGGAGACGCGGTCTCACTGGCTGGTCACCCAGCATCCAGCGTTTCATCTGTGACGTGAGGACGGCTGTCGACATTACTTCAAGTTTTTCTTTCTCTTGAAGTCTATGGGTCTCTCCTCTGCAAGGGAAGCCGGTGCCCATAACTAAGAGATCCCAGGTCCTTCCAAATAACATTTTTCTTAATAAGTGAGCACCTACACACACTGATCACCAAAGTCAGGTAATCTGTTATGAACCACATGTTATCCAGGCAGGATGGGAACGCGCGTGGGCAGCAGGATTCCCAGGAGCGCAGCTCTGGGGTCAGTGGTGGTCCCACGCCTGCATCCACACTGGATACGTTGGGCCCTGGTACACAGGGTTCCTCACCTCCATTTCCAAGGCCAGGTGTGGTTCTGGAGTGGATGCTGCATGCATGCATCTTGGCCCCTTCTGTAGCCAACCCAACACACTATGAGGGTGCACAAAAGGCCTTTCGTGTGAGACCTCTGCTGCCAGGCCAGTTTTTATTGTGTCGTTAAGTTTTTCACCACATTATTCTGCATTGATACTGTGAAGCAGAGCTCAGAAAAGCACTGCTGCAAGCCTCTGGCTGGGCTCCAGCCCGGTACTGAGCACAGTCAATGCCATCTAACAACGGCGTGTTTTTCCTGCCGCCTTGACAGCTGCTGAAAGATTTTCTATTATTATCCTACTTTGGAAAACATCACAGCATAATGAATGACTAACTGGTGGGGTGGTAGCAGTGTGTGAACTACCGTGGAGGCAGCTGTGTGCAGCAACATCTGGATTACAGGTGTGGATAGGTGTGGCTGTCTCGTCTGCTAATTAATGTCTGGAGAAACACATCTCGCGTGAAGTGCTGCCCCAAAGTCTGAGAGTGCTGAGAGAGGGAGTCACATCTTCTGCTCTGAGACTAACATCGCGCAAACATTCAGTTGCAGGGAAAAGCCACACATCTGGAAACAAGAGTGACAGTTTGAGAGAAGTAAGTGAAGGTGATCTGGCTCTTGACATCACGTTCTCCCAGCACGCCTTGCATCCCATTGATGGAGGCTGTCAGGGTTTTGTTACAAAACCCAACAAGATGATGAAAGTCAAAAGCTTAGAGTCCCTTGTGGGAAAGTGTCCATGGTGCATGGACTTTCAATTTGCTTCAAAACACTGATTTTCCTATTATCCAAATCCTTCATGTATAGATATAAAAATATGGTCAACCACTTGACCACCAATTCCTAACTACAAGTCATGAAGCAAGAATTCCAACTCTGCACCTCAGGGCAGACCTTCAGCGCCTTCAGACCGTGCATGATGCAGGAGTGAGGTCCCTAGAGGAAGGACAGGGAGGACGCAGCCGCCGGGCTCCTAAGGTTGCGTTTGCCGTGACGAAGCCTCAGTGCGCATCCCAGCAGGCTTTGCTGTCATGGACCCCCAAGAGAGACACAGAAGAGGTTCTGAAATTCAACCGCACCATTCCCTGGTGACAGCCCCACATGCAGTCATTGGATCTGGAGGAATAAGACGAGGAAGAGAAAACTTTGAAGTGGTAAGAAAGATTAGCCCCTGGACATCAGTCATTAACTATTTTAAACAAATTAAAATCCAAAGACTGTGGGTCAGTGTACTTTACACCTATTTCTATGGGTTTCAATTTTTTTTTTCAGTTCACAATCTGAAGATTACTAGAAGTTCCTCTTTTTCATCTCTCATTCTCCTTCAGGGTTAAATTCATTCAGAAATTTCCCTGTCTATCAATCATCTATCTACCCATCAATTATCTATCATGTATTCATTATCCATCCACCTATCATCCATCCATCATTTATTATCTATCTACCTATTGTCTATCTATCCACCTACCTATTGTCTATCTATCTATGTTTGTACCTACCTATTGTCTATCTACCTACCTATCTACCTATTGTCTGTCTATCTATCCATCTATCTACCTACCTGTTGTCCTATCTATACCTTCCTATTATCTATGTGTAACCACCTATTGTCTATCTATCTACCTACCTACCTACCTACCTATTGTCTATTTATCTATTATATATCTACCTACCTATTGTCTATCTATCTACCTACCTACCTACTTATTGTCTGTCTATCTACCTACCTACCTACCTATTGTCCTATCTATACCTTCCTATTATCTATCTATGTGTGGACCTACCTATTGTCTATCTACCTACCTACCTACCTACCTACCTATTGTCTATCTATTATATATCTACCTACCTATTGTCTATCTATCTACCTACCTACTTATTGTCTGTCTATCTATCTACCTACCTACCTACCTATTGTCTATCTATACCTTCCTATTATCTATCTATGTGTGGACCTACCTATTGTCTACCTACCTACCTACCTACCTACCTACCTACCTACCTATTGTCTATCTACCTACCTACCTACCTACCTACCTATTGTCTATCTATACCTTCCTATTATCTATCTATGTGTGGACCTCCCTATTGTCTACCTACCTACCTACCTACCTACCTATTGTCTATCTACCTACCTACCTACCTACCTATTGTCTATCTACCTACCTACCTACCTACCTACCTATTGTCTTTCTATCTGAGTGGTGAGCGCTCCCTGGGAGCAGACGATATGCAGTGACCTGGGAAAACCTACCTGTCCTTTGTTCTCCAGGGAAGAGCCTAGGTTTCTCAGGAAGTCTGAGGATGTGGTCGTCATATGAGTGAAATCTGCTGGCCTGTGCCATGGGACCCACTGTCTCCTTCACTTCCTTTCTTGGCAGAATCCATTCTTTGTGATATTCCCTATTTTTCTCTGAAAGTTTAGCTGCAGACCTGCTGTCCACGACCTGTTCAAAGTCATCCAGCAAACAAAGCCCAGCGCCTGGTGGGCCTCTGAGTGCCCCCTCCACACAGTCCCTCCCCGGGCTGTCCACTCTGGTCACCAGCACCACACAGACCAACACTCCAAACCAACTGTGCCAGAGAACTCGAGCCTCGTAATGCTTCTTCTGTGTGCAATATTCCTCCTACTTCCTCCTTCCTTCAAAATGCCCCTTATCATCTTTGACCCTCTGCGTGCTGACATGACAGCCCTCTAGGATTTGTTTCAAAGTCTATCACAATCCCAAGAATTTGCTCCTTATATCTTATCACTTTCCCTTCTTTGAGGGAAAGTGTGTGTGTGTGTGTGTGTGTGTGTGTGTGTGCACATTTGCATATACACCGAGTGTTACAGCCCCCTGTCCTGGGGAAGATGACATCTGGCCTTTCCCCGTGTGGCCCACAGAAGGTGAAGTGGTGTCATGAGGGCAGAGCTGCTTCACCCACTCTCTGGCCTGTGGACGCCCCTGCAGGTGGCAGTTCAGGATACTTGGCAGATGAAGAAGGGAGTCATGGTCAAGGTGACTGGTGGAAGGGGTGGTCCCCCCGTCCCCTGCTGTGCTCCAGGTCCTGGGTGCTTCCTCCACTGTCACTGTTGAAGGACTTCCCAGGCTGTCCAATGCCCAGTGGGCTGAGCAGTAGGGCCCCCAGAGTGTCCGAGCCCCTTCCCAGGCAGGAGTGTCGTGTGCAGCCATCTGTATTACCGCTCGGTCTTTCGACTTTGGCGTTTGAAGATGGCACCATTAACTTCTCCAATAGTAAAAAGGCAATTAGAGACACACAGAGGAAAATCACGAAGCATCCCATCAGAGCAAGTGCCTATGATTTGGGTACCCAGGGGTGCATCTGCAGCTCCAGACACACCACTTACCTCCGCTCACCCCACGATCAGTCCTCCAGGAGCACACGGGATGCTGAGAGCCGAGGCTCACTGAACCGTGGACTCCCCCAAGGATACAGGCAGAGAGTGGCTCTGATCATTGCAGTCTCTTAATTTAGAAGTCAGAAGTCTGTGGTCTGCCTTTTCTTTTCCCTTTGCCACGTTTTCCCCCTTCTTACTCCTTCCTCCTTTGATTATCCTGCTTACTCCTTCATTGTGCATGTGCTAGTGTCAAATATTCAACAAGAGTTCTTTTGTTCTGCACTCAGAGTTCTCCTCCCTAAGTGACAAACACAGAAGAGGAACTTGCGGATCACTCAATGGCGCAAGAAATCTGCACACATTATTTATAACCTCCCCAACGACCGAATTATAGGCTTTACTGTCCCCATCGCATATGTACATACAGAAATGGAGATATCTGCCTTCTATTATACTTATTTAAGTTGGCAAATTTTAATAATGAATGCCTGTTTTTGGACTGGACCATGCGCTTGTAGTGGGAGAATCAAGTATGTCTTATAATATAGCTATGGCTTTGCACCATGTGGTACTGCATCCAAAACAATGGTCATCATTTTAGTAAAAGAGGTAGAATCTCAACTGGGAAGTATCCAAGTTCAGAATGATTAATGAGATCCTGATAACATCAATTTCATTTTCTTGAAAATTTTCCTTGACTCAAAAGTGGTACACAAGTTTTTTCTCCTACCTGTGTTAGTAAGATTTAGTTGTTTTCAAATATCCTGAGGATATTAAAATAGAGTGGTCAAAACTGGCAGAAATGGAATGTCTATATGAAATGAATGATAAGAGTCTTTACTCTTGATCCTACAGTAAAGACAAGACAATAGATAGGTGATTAAGATTTATATACATGAACACTGTTTCTACACATTCTTTCTCTATTACCACCTCGCCAAGCCAGGAAAGTGAAGTGCTGAGAAGCACAGAAGCCAGAAGGCAGACAGCAGCCACGGAGCTCCTCACACAAGTCAGATATGAAGATAGACGCACACACACACACTCACACTCACACATGCACACACAACCACGACTCACACAGGCACACTCACAGACTCACACATGCACACACACAGACTCACACATGCACACACACATATGCACACAGACACACACATGCATACTTGACACACGTATTCACCTACATGCATCTACTGACACATGCACTGACACAGCCATGCACATACATGCACCCACACTGCTGGTTTCAGCTCTTCCTCTTCATTTGCTTGCATTCCACCCATCTGTCCTGGACTGAGACCCCTCTAGCCCCTGTCCTTCTTTGCATTGGATCCCTGACAGGACTTTGCAGGCCATTCCTGGGGGGAGGGTCACAGCTGGAACCTGGTGGGGACGGCTCCCTCCTGTGCCCTGGACTAGCTCACTTCTTGGCATGGCCAGTGGAGTTTGTGGTTTTGGCAGGATCCTGGAACTGTCCTCCCAGTGCCTCTAGAGCCGCAGCCTTGGCCGGGTCATGTTTCCTTTGGAGAATGTGAGCCCCAGGTGGCCAGGGGCCCTGTCCTCCTCTGCTCCTGCCCACATCCCAGCTCTGACTTCCAGTTCCACCGTGCAGCCCTTTCCCTGAGGCCCCCGACCCTGGGTGGGTGTGTCTCCTGCAAAGGACTCAGGGCGTCCTGCACACCTGCTCCACACCTGGGCGTCCCTCCTTTGCACCAAGCTGTCTTCATTCAAAACAGACGACACAGGAAGCAAATGCAGACTGTCTGGGAGGCAGACTGATGCGTACTGATACATAGGGCAGATGACACCCAGTCCCCCTTGTCCTGGGAGGGCAGGGAACAAACAAAGTGTTCTGGAGCACATCTGTGGGGAGTCCTGACCTGCCCCATGTGCCACACAAACTTCCTGTCACAGCAGCTGCCAAAGGACCAACAGTGAAGGTCTCTCTGCCCACTCAGGTGTCTGGACTTGCTTGCATTCGATGACCAAGCAGAAGCGGAAGGCTGGCACCTGGCGAGGTACAGCCTGGCGCACTGCAGCCCTCAGCTGGCCGAGCCATCCAGAGCCCCGGCTCCTGGCTCCCTGATGGAAAATCCCCAGCTTTCTTAATGACTCTTGTTTTCCTCCTGAAACCAGCTGGCCAGGAACACGGAGGAAGGCCCAGTGATCCGCACGGGGACCAGAGTACCCCCAAAAGAGGGGAAGGGCTTTCCAGTGATGGCCAGCAAAGTACTTGTGGATTCTGTGTTTGGAGAAGCGTTTCCTGGCCCTGCCCCTGGTGCAGTGTGATCCTCTAAGGGAAACTTACAAATGTCATTCTGCCTGCTCACTGTGGGGTGCACTGTATAGTGCATGTGGCAGTGACTTACTGGATATGAAAGTACCATCTTGCGATATTAAGATTACACTAGAGATTCGCTCCCCGCAGGTAGAGGAAACCGTGCTAAGGGAAGAGCAAGAACCTCTGAGGAATGGGAGGGAGGCCTGGAGGTGGCCTCGTGAGGCAGAAGTGACCTTCTTACCAGGACTGTATTTCAGGAGGGTCCCCTGGAGAATGCCACAGGTACCTACCGAGGGCCTGCCACATGTCAGTATGGGCAGGGCCTGGAAATGACAGTGGCCTTTGCCACATGCTCCTGAGTGCCAGCTGGTTCCACTCATTAGCTCTCGGTCCCCCTAGAACATCCGTGTGGGACAGGTATGGGAGGTGGGATCATGATGGGGGACTTCTTTGCCATCTCAGTGACAGATTCTCACTGCACTAATGTGTAGACACACCCCAAATTCTAAAGTGCATTGAGTCCAGTTAAACAACACATGTTCTAGGGGTTCAAATTGAGAGAAAGTGCCTGGGGCCTAGGCAGAGAGGAGAGCCACTGGGTGACAGGATCGAGAGCAAACACAGCTCCAGGTGGCTGAACTTCGGAGAGCTGGCCCATTGTTTCCGGATTTCTACTGCTGAGAAGAGTCAGCATGCAAGGTCCCCTCTTCACATCTGTTACTGGATGCAGTCAGCCCAGCTGCTATAAAAACAGCACAGATGGGGCGGGCCTGGGCCACAGGTGCTGATGCCTCTCAGTCCTGGAGGTTGGGAGTCCAAGATCAAGGTGCTGACAGACTCAGTGACTGGAGAGGGCTCCTGCCTGGTTACAGATGGCCCCTTCCACACGTGCCCCTTGGGCAGAGGGTGGAGACGATGAAGCTGTCTCTTCTTGCAGGAGCACTAATCCCAGCTCTGGCAGCTCCACCCAAGACCTGACCACCTGCCGCAGCCCCCTGCTGACAACATGCCGGGGCCAGCGTGGCAGCATACGGATCTGAAGGGACACTAGCATTTTGTCCACGACACTCCAGGCTCTAAGTCATCTTTTCTGCCCAGCACTCATATGGATGATGCCCCCCAGAGCTCACGGACAACTTCACAACTCTGAAAGTCGCAGCACAGGCGTGGCCTTGCAGCTGTGTGCCAGAGAGGCAAGCCCAGGGACTTCACCTCTTATTGCCATGTCGCGGCCCTCGCACAAAGGCAGTTCTGGGAGGTGAAGCAGCATCATCACATAGGGTCTGTTTTCCTCTCGGTGCCATGGAGAATTCCACTGATCCCAACAACCGGAGGGAACCTGGGGTTCTAGGGGACATATGTCCTTCTCTTACTAAATGCAGAGGCCAGTTAAACAGGTGGAGCAAATAGTTCTATTAAAAGGTGGGTCTATATTTGGTTTTTGGAAGATTCTCAGAAGAACTGAAGCCACAGGAGCTTCTCCTTCTGATCCTCTCAGTCTTTCCTTTAACCGCCAGGAGCCTCGGGAGCAAAAACAGGTCAAGGCAGCACCTTCCCTGTGCTCCGGCTCCTCCTCCACACGTCACTGCTTGATCTGAACAGTCAGAATTTTCCACAGTCTCCCTCCTTCTGGGCACCCCAATGAAAGATTGCCAAATTTCACTAAATGTCTCGAAGCCTTGCCTAACACCCCTTTTCCTCATTTCTCAAAATTCGAATGTGGATGCCCCTGGGGATTTTGCAGTTGGTAATTACAATATTTAAAATGTGAATGAGAAGCACTGGGGAGGAAACAGAAGATTAAATACAGAGAAAACTTGAAATTACTCTTGTGAATTCATGGCTCTTTTCTTCCAAGTATGGATACTCAGTTGGGGTGAAGGGTTTCTCCTGCCCTTGGCGGCTGGTGGGGCAGTGTCTGGCTCCCTACCCACACAGGGGGCACCTCCCAGTGGCCCTGCAAGCTGGAGCAATGGGATTTTTCACTCAGATGATGGTGCAAATGCAGAACAGAACACTAAGTTTTATTTGATTTATTTTGACAAATAAGGAGTGAGCATGCTCTGTGTGAAGCTCACGCCAAGTGCTAATGAGACCGTCATAAAGAGTTCAGAGTTTAAATCTGAAGATGAAGTAAGAAAGTCTGTAGCACTGTGTGCTCTCAGTACCACCCAAAGTGGTACTTCGAAGGCATTCTTTATTTTCTTTTTCTTTTCCCCATGGAGATTGGGTAACTTTTCCAAGGTTCATAAACTGGCCATTAACTAATTTAAAAAGCCAGAGACTGCACTCAAATTTGGACACACAAAGCATTTCCATGTTCACAAAACCATATTCTCATGTGAAATATCTGTAGGGCACAGATAAAGTCCAGGACTGTAAGTAAGTCTTCTCCACCCCTTCAGGTGCTAGCAAAGCTGTATGTTGGGCACCCAGTTTCTAGGCCTTTCGAGCATCAGCCACGTACATTTCAGGTTGTTAAAAAAACTAATAGCTGCAGCTATGAAGTCATGGTGATTATGAAAATGCTTTCAGCCTGTAAAGTGGCTGCAGATTGGTCCTGCTACAATGCCTGCTTACTTGTGGGGCACCGGGAAGGATAAACAGGATTGCTTTATGCAGAGACAGAAGATGATATCATCATCCAGGGCAAACGCAGTCACAGCTGGGCCTTTCTCACTGTGACTCATTTAGAATCCTCGTTATTAAAACTGGATTGTTTTGGATTGCGACTCTATTCAATTGAGACAATTATGTGTTCTGTGTGATTCAAATCAATGATTTCAGGCAGCAGTTGATTATTTCAGCTTAATTTGTTGTGCCTTTTGCTTTTTTAGACAGCCATTGGATATCAAATTCTGAAATTAGATTTTAATTTCCTTTTGTGGGACTCGCGCATGTATATTGCATTAGCTTTCATAAATGTCACTAGGCCTGTCTCCCTGTGCGAGTTCCCTGCTTGAGCTTGTGTCAGACTGTGGACAGCATGGATCCATGGACTTGAAGGCAGGGCTCTGCCTTCCACACTGCAGGGTGCCACTGTGGCCTTGGGACCACCCAGTGCGCTGAGGGGGGCCTGGATCTCTCTGTCTGCCACCCCACCTGGCAGCTGGCACACGCACACCTTGCTGAAGCATGACACCGTTGCCTGGGTCCCCTCTTCTCCTTGCTTTCTAGCAGAAGTGCTCAGCTTCAGTGCTGCGTTAGGAGGGAGCACAGCTCTGCCTCACAGGTGGGGGCTTCCACAGCCCCGTCCTCTGGGAACTGTGCAGTCCATAGTGGTCAGCGGTGAAGGACACAGCCTGGTGAACACCTCATCGCCCCTTTACATCACCTGCAACCTCGAGTGAGCCCTACAGGTCCCCACAGAAATGTGTTTGAGACAATTTCCACTCACTGTCCATAATCTGTTGCCAGCCACACCTTTGCCCCTGGAGTTAGCACAGAAATAATCACCTCCTTGAGTAAAGTGATGATTTTTACTTTTGAAAATACACAAAATCACAAAAATGTAAACTCATTTCTCACATTGAACTATGTACTCTTAATAATTTGTGGAAGGTCCTACCTGACCCTGGTGGAAAACTATGGTGTGTGAGATGAGCGGAGGGTGAGCGGGAAGCATGAGCCCCCAGTGGCTCAGATGCAGCTCAGGTGGCTGAAATATGCAGCAGTGTTTCAGAGAAATGCAAATAAAACCACAAGATATTATGCATCTAGCAGCCCACCTAACTGGGTCTGAATCAGTGTACACGTGACTCCCAGATCCAAACCAAGGCTGATCTGGACTCTGCAGGTCTCTGTCTTAAAGGATCTGCAAGGCTCAGGGGATCTGTGACTTTGGAAAGCCCTTCTCGGCTGAAAGGCTGACCTTATGTTTGATTAACCTCCTATGAGGGAAGAAAACAGATATAAGAGAAGTACTATGGAAGCACCAAGACTTAGAAAAAATAAAAAGGAAGTTTTAAACTGTGTTGCACTGTTTTATACAATTTTACATTAAGAACTGAGCGTCCCATGGAGATGACTCCCAGCCCCGGGGAGTCCTGCAATCTGAGCCAGAAATTGATAGGACTGCACCCTCCAAACTGGAAATCTGGGTTCTTCCCTGTAGAGCAACATTCATCTACAAAATATAGACAACTGTATTAAAGCAAGGGATAGTTCACTGTTCTAAAGTGGAGAAAAAAGAGTCATCTAATGTGAAAATCACCTAAAGGATTCTAATGGCATCCTGCCTGTTTCAGTATAGAGACAAGGAAACAGATGAAATAGGAAGTGGTAGAAGTGTGCACAAACCACACACATCTTTGTCATGACAGGGACCAGAGGTGCTTGCCTCTGGAGGGAGATTCCCATGCAGAATAGCTATTTAGTCCTGTCCCTCTTCTTGATCTATGGTACTACACCTTGAAATCTGAGATCTCCTGGGATTTCAGAGATGCTCTGTGAAAAAAAAAAAACAGACTATTTAGCAACTCACTATCATGTTTGATTTGATGATGAAGATTCTGATCTCCAGAATCAACAAAATGCTGAATGGAGAGGGCAACTCTCACCGATTTTATTAAATATTTTTTCCTTTTATTGTTGCATTATAATTACACATGATAGTGGGGTTTATTGTAACATAGTTGTGCATGCACACAATGTAGCAGCATTGCTGTGGTTTAATTAATTTTATCTTGCCTCTCTGGGACAAGACAAAGTCTGGAGAAAAACCAATATGTATTTGATGATGTAGCAAATCACAATATATCTTTCCAGTGTCCACATTCTCCTTGGTCTATGGCCAGTGGTTTGTGATAGCATTCATCTTTAGTTTCTAGTTGCTATTTAAAATTTTTGCAGTGATTTGTTGATAATACCACCAACAATTCCCAGGATTGGCTTTAGCTTCATAATGGTTATACACCACACCAATTTCCCGGGGCAGGGGAGAAGAAAACACTGAACTTTCCTCACTAGTTACAGGAGTGTTTTACACTGTGTAGTTTGATATTTAAAGCTACATAAAAATAACCCTATGCTACCTGTGTAGCTCGATCTCCCAGGACTCCTTCATGAGCAAGCACAGTCCACCTCCTTAGACACCTGTGTCTGCTCCTCCCACAGCTGTAGATTTCACCTATTTTTCTGAATTTCCAATTTGAGAATCCAGACATTTTTTTTCCTTCCACACACAGTATAATTGCAGTATCTGCTTCTGATATTTGCAGAGTGATGTAGTTTAGAATTCTTATGATTTTGTTCTCAAACCTGCTCTTCTTCATCTGTTGTGCATTTTGGTAAACAATAGATCTGTGAGTCCCAGACAGTAACCCAGGGTGAGACTGCTGCCTTCCAACTCTTGAGCACCTGCAGGCTCATGGTGTCCTGCTGACGCACCTGCCCTATCCTTAGTCTTCATTGCTATCATGTTTTCTTCCTGTGTTGTTCCCTCTCCTGGAGCTTGAGGGCCTCGGAGTCTTCCTAACTGGCCACCTGGTCCTGATCTCCCACATGCACCAGAAAGGTGCTGCCCAGCGGGACTCAGATCTTGGCACTCCACGTGGTGCGCTGGTCTTAACGGGGGTGGATCTGAGCTCCAGCCCTCTGCTCACCACTTTCCCCCACCCCTGGGATCTGGCCCTGCGGCCTTCTTCAAGGTCAAAGCACACATCCTTAGATTTTGGAGGCACGGCCTTCCTGTGTATTCCATCTTTGCCTGAAGTACTGCCCCTGTCCCACAGGGTCCCTAACCACAGGTGAGTCTTCTTCTCAGAGGGGGCTTCAGCCAGGGTTTGTGAGAAGACAGTGAGCTAGCTCTGAGGCTGCTCTTGGGTTTAGCCAGAGTCTGCTTTCTCCTGCCTCCGGGCTCATGCAGCGTCCACCCACCTGTCCACACTACCTGCGCTCCTTTCCCTGAGGAAGAGGAAGCCCCCGGGGCTGGTCTAACTGGCCTCCTCAGCATGCCGGGGAGTGTAAGAGCACAGAGGAGCCTCCAGATCCTACTTTCTAAACTGGGTGCAATGGTTACTCTCTCTGCGGCTGGTGCTACCCAATACCTGACTCTCCCGTCTACCTTCATTTAGTGCTGTCGACAGATTCCAGATCCCAAGATACGCTGAAAATTCGGAGTGCTTCCCCTGCCGCTCCGAAATCCTCTCTGAAGACACTGCTTCGTAGTGATCATTCCCTCCTTCCGAAATCTACTAGATACAAATTCGGCGACTGTCACATGGACTTGCGCCTTCACTCCATCACAAAAGTCTCCTGAAGTTCTACAAAGGCACCTTGTGTCTAGTCCTCCCCTGTGGACAACAGAGGACAGCAGCTCATTGATCAACTGGCTATCAACAATGCCGTGCTTTTCAGAACTAAGACTATCTCTTATCTGTAACCCTCAGAGAATTACAGTCACCTAGAAATCAGGCTGGGACTCCCCGGCATTTATGAGGCCCTGAGTTCAATACCCAGTTCTGCAAACGAACAAAAACGAACAAACAAAAAGCACAGAAACCAAAGCTCTGGCATTTTATTCTTTGATTTTGATAAATTTTCTGATTCTGAAATGTTAATAAACTGCTTATTTTCCTGGTAAATTTCCATTTTTAAGCAATTCAGTGTCCACTGTATGGCCACAGACATGACCTGGACATGCAGACACATTAAACAAGTAAGAGTGCTCGTGGCAAAAGCAGCTGACCCCTGGAAGATGATCCCCAGGTGCCTGGGACAGGGAAACCCTGGCTGAGCCCAGCAGCCCCAGGTCAGCACGGAGGAATCATCTCAAGTTCAGGTTGCTTTTTCTTGACATAAAACTGGAAATCTTTACTGGACTTAGGAAGTCTAACACCCTATAGCCACGGCTTTGAGGGGGCATCAGACCAGGGAGAAGTCAACTTTGTTTTTGATGATTCTAAAGAACAGAACTTTTCCCAGAAACGTCACTCCTGACCAGATCTCCTGCATTTAATGTGTCTCATTAAAACTCATTTTTATTATGACTGAATTAATTTAAATTAGTAGAGACAGGCATGCAGTTGTCACTTACGCTAATTTAATGTATGACAAGACACAGAGAACACTGGTGTTTGTCACTGCCACGTTGCTCCACTCACACGTCTCTCAGGCAGCCAGGTTCAGTGGCTCCAGGTTACAGGCAGACGGAACTGCGTGTCCTCCCACCCCCAGAGCTGAGTACCACCCTCTGGTGATCTCCACGACACACCCAAGTGGTTAGGGGCTGGAATGGGCTTGAAAGACCAAACCAACGCATTCTCATTTCTGAAGAATCGCATCAGGGGCAACTATGGTGGGTCTGTTTAGTCACTCCACGAGTTCCTGCCTGCACAATGAAAACATTCCTGAGTTTTTCCATTTAGCATTCATTTTATTTTTATTTCCTCACAGAATTATGTTTTACTGAGTGAACTTACACAATTTAATTTACATATTTTTTTACTCTTATTGTGTATTGGTCAGAATTTATGCCATTTTGCATTTTTATATGAATCATTATTTCTAATAAGTTATTTTTTTAAATCAAATTGTGCAGTTTAAAGTGTCCCCGTGACCAGTTTCCGCATTGCCAACATCATTCTGCAATAGGTTTTACTATAATTTATGCACAAATGACCGTTTCAAAATTTGTTTCCCTTTCTTTCCTAGAAAATCCATAAGAACATTGATACCAAGTTCCCCACACTCAGAATTGCTCCACTGGCCAGGTCTAGTCGCTTGGTGGTCATCACGTTATTCCACTCATGCAGCGCACTGGTGTCCCCTTTCCGCCATCCTCAGCACAGGAGTCCAGGGGAAAGAGTCCTGAGGGTCCTGCTCTGTGAGAAAGCTCTGTAGGTGCTTTAAGGTCTCACAGCATAAGGTCTCACCCCATCGTTGATCCTCTGGGTAGAAAGTTGCAAAGTTTTAGTTGTAAAATTGTCTATAATGCTACTCAATTAAAATATGTTCTTAATACACATTCAAGTTACATATTTCAAAGGCAAAACTTCCTTATTTAAAAGTTCACTTGTAAGTCTTCAACAACAACATGAAGCTGGTACGTCGAATAAGCACATTGGTGAGATTAAATAAAAACAAAAATTTTAACTCTGCCTCCCAATTATTTAAAGTAATTCTGTTACTAATTGAAAATATTAAGAGATCTCATGATAATTTCATTTATCTTTAATTAGTAGAGAATGTTTTCCAACTTAAAAATACAATATTAATTCAGAACCAAGAAAGGGTATCCAGAAAATAATTAACTTCAGTTATGATGTATATAGGATTATCTATCAAAATATATGCAAGATCAGGACACTGAAAGTTATAAACAATGATGAAAGATGCCAAAGAAGACCTAGACAAGTGGGGAAAGCATTTCCACAACAGACTCAATGTTATTAAGATGTCCATTCTCCCCTGGGGGGTTACAAACCCAATGTTACCCCAACAATAATGCCATCAGAACTGTTTTTGTAGAAACAGAAATCTGTCTGTAAACTTGATTAGGAAAAATCAAAGGAGTTCACGTATCCAAGACAATTTTGGAAAAAAGAAAGAGGGGGAAAAATGAAGACACTGAGCTCACCAAATTTGACATCAGGACTCACTATAAAGCTCCAGGATCACAGGAGCTGGGTGTTGGCTGCAGTGTGAACAGGTCGATGCAATCTCCATCAACGGATCTGGAGTCTGTAGACAACTCACAGGAGTGCGGCTAATTGCTGACATGAGGGAGAATGTAACTTGATGCCTAAAGGGTGATATATTTTACAAATTATGCTGAAATAATTAGACAGTAATAATTTTAAAAAAATGAAAATGAAGATGTGGGTCTGTACCTTTATAAGATAAATAAAAATGAACTACAACAAGTTTATAGAATTAGCTGTAAGACCTAAAACTAAAAATTTCCCAATGGTCATGGGGAGATCTAGAATTAGATTTCTCAGGTATGACATTGAATGCATGAGTGCAAAAAATAAAAATTCACAAACTGAGCATCACAGTTAGAAACCTTCACATTTGAAAGACCCTATTAAGAGAAAAAAAAAGACAGCTATAGACTGATAGCACATTTATGAAAGATAACGAACTTGAATTAAAAAATTTAAAGAAATTTTTTAGTTTTAATAATAAAACAAAAATCATTAAAAAATGGGCAGGCCAGGTGCAATGGTGCACATCTGTAATCCCAGTGGCTCTGGAGGTTGAGGCAGGAGGATCACGAGTTCAAAGCCAGCCTCAGAAAGAGCAAGGTGGTAATTAACTCAGTGAGACCCCGTCTTTAAATAAAACACAACATAGGGCTGGGGATGTGGCTCAGTGGCCAAGTGCCCCTGAGTTCAATTTCTGGTATCCCTTCCCCCCCCAAAATTAGGCAAATTATCCAAAAACGTACTTCCAATACAAATATATACAGATTACAGTTAAGTACATAAAATATTTGCTGTTTATTAACTTTATTCATCAGAAAAATTTCAAATACGTACATTCACCAGAAGGGCTGACTTTGGAATGTGAAGGAAATGCACCGGCTGGTACTAAGCGAGTCCTGGCCAAGGTATGAAGCCACTGGGCTCTCTCTTGTTGCTGGGGCTGTACGGTTGGGTCTCTAAAAGCCACTTGGACAGCTCCTTACAAAGCCAAGTGTGTATTCACTGTTTCCATCCAATGATGTAAATTTCAGTTGTTATTAAAGAAAAATAAATGTATGTTCCCATGAAAACCTGAACCCACCTGTTTACGGTGTCTTTACTCATGACTTAAAGGCACTGGAGGCCACCCAGGTGCTCTTTGGCTGGCGCAGAGATAAGCAAATAGTGGCCATCTGCAGACGGTAGCATCACTTGCTTAAAATGGATCCTCCCAGCGGAATGGATGGCATCCAGATGAGGTAAGAAGTCAGCTTCAGAGGCTCCAGGCTGGGGACTCAGGTGTGTGACACTGGGGAGACAGCCACAGTACAGGGGAGGAAGCAGGCCAGGCCTTGCAGGGGCACAGATTCCCCACCAAGTGCAGGGGGCGGGGGCGATTGTGAAGGGGTTGGGTCATTCTGTGGTGGGGTTGGCAGTGGGTACGCATCACTGGGCTTCTGTCAGAACTCAGAATTGTGAAATAAAAGAGTAAAGTTTATAGACAGAAAAAGAAACTTGGCTGAAAAACACCAGCACTTAGTCACTTGGGAGCCTGTGCCCTGCTAGTGCACGAGGACAATGAGGGTCACTGGGCTGTGCCCACGTGTACCATATGCTGTGGGTGGAGAACCTTGAAGGAGGAAAGTGCTTCTCTACGTCCCAGGAAGAAGTCCCAGCAGGCTCACAGGAACAGAGCTCTGAGAGGGGAAGCTGCAGCCCTCCGCTCTCACTTGCTAAGGCCACAGGCTAGAAGGACAGCCTCTGCTCTAAACCCCACCTGCAGGTGAGGGAGGGAGGCAGGGTGGCCAGGCAAGCCCAGGACGCACAAAACCGTTCTAATTTCAACAAGCGATGTCTAATTGCTGCAATGAATGTGTCCCAGTTACTTGTATTAAAACTTGCTGAGCCAAGGTATGTGCCCTTCAACTCATGAATAAAGACAATGTGTACACAGACACAGTGGAGTAACTGCTCAGCCATGAAGAAAAAGGACCTGATGACACTTGCCAGTTAATGATGGATCTGGAGACTATCACGCTAAGTGAAACAAGCCAATCCCCAAACCCCAAAGTCAATGTTTTTGCTGATTATGTAGAAGCTAACCCACAGTAAGGGGTGGGAGAGGACAGAAATTGTGAGGGGCAGACAAAGGGGAATGAAGGAGGCGATAGGAAAGACAGTAGAATGAATCTGTCCTAACTTTCCTGTGTTCCTATGTGAATGAACCACAGTGAAGCTCGCCATCATGCACATCCACGAGAAATTAATTTTAAAACATAACTATGGGTAAATGGCAGAAAGATCAATAGAAAAGGGGATCATGGAATGGGGAAGGAAGGGGAAGGAGTGGTGTGAACTGATAAATACAATCAATAAGAGTGTAAGTTATAAGTTATAGATTAGTAAAAATATAGATTACAGATAAAGATGCTGATACATGAATAATATAATTATTAAGCAAGAACTGTCATAGGCAGGCCTCAGACTCCATTTTGCTGCCATATATATATATATATATATATATATATATATATATAAACACTGTTACAAGAGCTGTTCCTGAAAAATTGAAATGAAAGCTGTTTTCTTATAATATATTGTTTTCTGCACTTTGTACGCCACAAAATGTACTCCACCCAGGATATGGTGGTCTTGGTGACCCAAGACTCTGAAGTGGATTCTCGCCTCAGCTAACCACCTGCTCCCACTCAGGATACAGTTGTCTAACACCTGCTCGGACCCAAGATGCAGTTAACTGAGTTGCAAACTGATTGCTTTTTTTGCTTCTGTAAATTACTTGATTGCCAACTGGAAAATTCCATCCCTGATTAGGTCCTGCTAAACTTCTGTGATTGGCTTGCTTGCATGATGCTAAGGAAAGCCCCTGAGTTGTGTTTTTTTTTTTTTTTAAGTTCCCAGGATATAGGCCTGGAAATTGCTGTTTTCCAGAGCTTCAGTCTCTCTGGGTGGGTGACAGGTAAATAAAGCTCTCTTTGATTTGAATTCAGACTTAGAGTGTTTTCTGAAGTGGCTCCCCATAATAGTAATGGGGACTGAATTAAAGCAAGATATACCCCTGCTTTTATAATTTTTTCAAAATGGATTCTACTGTCATCTATAACTAAAAAGAACCAAGGAAAAAGAAATTGATTCAACTGCATTATATTCATGCACAAATGTGCCACAGTGAAAGCCCTATATAATAAATGTGCACCAATAAAAAACTTTGATAATATTAACAAAAACCTGGAGGATTGGAGCCATATTTATAAAAGAGAGTTATTCATTGTTCATTTGGAATTAAAATGTACCTGAGTGTTCAGCACGTTGAGTGGCCAGACCTGCTGACCCTGCTCAAGAGAGACAGGGGAGTAGATTCCCAGGCTACGGTCTGAGTGAACCTGAACCCAGTCAACTGAGTGTGTGAGGCCGAATGGGACTGACCAAAGGGTCCAGGAGGTTCAGGCGATATTGAGCAGAACCCTTGGCCCCAGAGAGGACCACAAGTATCAATATCCTGTCATAATTTCCTTCAACAAACGAATGGGAGCACACAGTCCTCACAGTAATCACAACCCACCCAGACCCAAGAGCAGCATCCCCGCAGGAGGCAGCGGCCCCCAAATAACGGCAGCTTGGCAGGAGTTTCCAAGAGACAGGCAGAGCTGGCGCAGGAGCCCAGCAGGGCACTCTGTGTGGCGACATTCAGGGGAAGGAGGGAAAGGGAAGGCGTCCTCAGAGCCACGCTGCCCTTGCAGAAGTCTTGGTCTCACACATCACAGTGGGCTCTGCAGGAGGCAGCAGGGCTGCAAAGCAGGGCTCCCAACGCTGCCTGAGACCACCCACCCGTGCTGACCTTGCAGGCCCCCGGGGCACCCAGGCCCGGCCTCCCTGACTTCCAGACTGACACGTGGCATCCCAGTGCCAGGTGCTCTCCTGTGAGCTCTGTGCCCCTCCATCTGCAGGGGCAAGAATCACACACGAATGCAGCAAGGAGAGCAGCGGACGAGAAAACGGTTCTTCAGTTGTTCATTATTCAATTAGTATAAAAAGTACAAGGGAAAGAGACAAGTAACCAATGCGCAAAGTCCTACAGACACCAGTTCAGGCACATGGAGCAAAGCTCCATGAGCAACCAGAAAAATGGCTTTCCTGCGGCAGCTCAGAGGATGGGGATGAGCCCTTGAAGGAAGAGAAGCTGCCAGGAAAGGCCCTGAAGCCCAGAGGAGGGCTCAAGCCACAGGACAGAAGCCAAAGGAAGGGAGGCCTCGTGGAGGGCAGCCACCAGCAGCAGTGCAGCCAGCCACCTGATCCCCAGAAGGCAGCAGGTCCCTGACCTGTGCAGCTACAGCAGGTATGATTGGAAATGCGATTTTCTCAATCCTTGATGCTTCATGCCTTTAAGAAGACACAAAAGCAACAATTTTTCTAGACAAACCGATTATAATGGGTGAAATCTCCACGTGGCAGGCACCTGTACCTTCATTTGCATTTACACAATTCCTTTCTAATCTGGTAATTATGTAAATAGCAGATGAGATTTTTGACATCTCACTTACTTATTCTGCTTTGGAAACTGACTAGACATTACATTGCAGGCAATTTTCTATTTTAGTACGCACAAAAGATGGATTCAATTTAAGCAAAAAATGGAGTGAATAACTGCATTTCTTTCTGTTCTCTAAAACATGTTCATGTATTTTTGTTCTATTGTAGAAGCTCTAAAGATTCATAGAACTGGACTTGAAATCCTGCCTTGAGTCCTGGACACCTGCCTCTTTCACCCCTTCCACACCTCCCACCCAGACACCTACCTCTGGGCTGGCCTGGGGTTCTGTTGAGTCAAACAGAAAGCATACTTCCCGAGGAGCTCAGGCTGCAAAATAGTTGTTCTATATGGATGTGTTCTCATAGTGCTGTTTTATTTGTTTAAGTATACAAACACGACGCAGGGTTCATCACTAAAGAAAACATCACAATGTGTCTTTTCTATGCATATTCCCAACAAACTAAATTATTCCTGGCCTCGTATTTCACTGAGCGTAACTTCAAGTTAACTGACCTCTCTGATACTGTATGGAAAACAGATACCATCAGTCTTATGTGACCTGGGAGGCGCAAGGAGACGGCAGCAGGAAGCCACCTTCAACCCACCTGTTCGATGCCCGAGTTCCAACAGGGTCAGCTGCTCCCTTCTCTAGGGCTGGTTCTTCTCTGGGCCCCCAACCTTGAAGCTGCCTTGCAGTGGCCAACAGCTGCTATCCCCCAGGTGAGAGGCTCTTTGTCTATCACTGTGCCCAAGCCCCAGCCATCCAGTGTGGCTGGCACAGGAAACCACACAGCCAGGGCCACTCTGTGCCATGCAGCCTTGAGCGTCTGCTGCCCCAGGACAGGTAGCGGGCGGTGCATTGATGGTGACGCAGCCTTCATGTACAGTCGGCACGTCCGCATCCCCATGCCTGAATTTACAAACAGGATAAGAAGGAATGCCTTTCATCAGCTTCAATTTTCTAATGCAGTGACCCATCCTCACACTGTGCAATAACAGGTCCCAGAGTGACAATTAAAATAAATCACCCTACAGAACATGCCATTAAAAACATTCACGCCTCATCAGCAAGCGGATCATCTTACATAACAGACCTGAGGAGGTGTCTCCAACCTGGGCTTCAGCTCCCCAAAGCACGTGCTTCTTAATATTCTGCCCTCGGCGCAGCCTTCTTGGAAATTGAAACATGGTTCCAGGATTATTTCCAGGGTGACAGCCTCGTTTTGTTTTAATGGGGAACACCAATGCCTAATCATGAACCGATAGCTATTTATCCGAGACGGGGGCCTCCCCTGGAGCCCCAGAGAAAGCCAAGCCTTCACACAGCCCTCCCTTGACAGGGAAAGATCTTTTCCTCTCCCAGGAAGGAGGATGAAATTCTTTTGAAGAAAGTTTTAAATATAAAATTTGTTCCTTTTTCGCTTAAAAAAAAAATAATTTTACATGATTGAGAATAAATTAGGAGAAGTCTAGTGAAGCAGAAAGGCCACCTGGCTTCTCCTATCCTAAACCCCCCACTCCTACCCCAAAAGAACCCAAGGAAGAAAGGGTGAGCGGGCCTCCAGGTCAGGAGGGAAGTCTCTGACTCTGTTTCCTTCGTGCCACTGAAGGAGCCAACTGTGCTTCATCACGATCCACATGGAGCTGGGCCCCTGGGGCTAAGGCAAGCGACAATAAGCCCAGCTTCAGACGCTGTCCGTCAAGGTGATGAGCAGGCCTGGCAACAGCAACGTAGAGGAGGAAAAGCTTATTGGGGGCTCACAGTTCCACAGGCTCACTCCACCAGATGAGGCTCCTGCCAGCGACTTGCTGTTGGCCTTAGTGATAGTTGGCAACCCAGTCCTTGAGCCGTTCCCAAGGGGGTTCGGAGTGTTCTGGGGAGAAACTGCCTGGGAGCCTGGGAGCATAAGAGGCCCATCTGCCTTGGGTTCCAGGTCAGGGATCCTGCAGAGCTGGCTGCAGGACGCTTAGGTCCTCGCCAGCTGGGCCTCCTGACGCCCTCTCCTTCTATTGTCCAGTAGCAGCAGTCAGGGCTTGAGATGTCCTGGCCAAGCCACACTAGGTGTGGCTCTGTCTGTCCTCTGCCCAGGAGGGTCAGGAAACAGCTGCAAACAGGGCTCTGCCTTCAGAGGGAAAGCCCAGGCAGGGCACCAGATCAATCTCAGCAAGGAACAACACCCAGCTATTTCGTTAGGGTCTTCCTTCCTTATTGTATCCAGTTTATAGAATTTGGAGAATGCATGTAGTCAAAAGAAAGTGCATGAACAGAGTCCCAGACCACAGGGCAGCTCCCCGTGGGCCTGGGAAGTGCTCATAACGGTCCTGTGAGAGGCCTTCTGTGGAGAGATGGCTGTGCCTGCCCTGAGTGACTCCATTCTGTAAAGCAGCGGTTTGCTGTGAGTTTCTCCGTTTCGAGTTTCAGTGCTGAGGTGCATGACTCTACACCGTGTTTGTACAAGTAACCAACCATCAGCCACCCGACACACCCACGAGGCCTAAATTGATAAACAAATCAGTTTTGTTAATAAAAATGACAGCCTGGGAGCTTATGGAATCAATCAGAAGCACAGCATGCATGGGTCTCAAACCCACAGCGGAAAAGCAGACCCATGAGCTTATTGAACACCTCATAAACAGATATCTCTGGTGGTTGTTGTTCCCAATGAGAGGAAATAGAAAGCAGGAAAAGTGAGAATAAGAGAAAAACATCCCCCACAGAAGAAAGTGGAGCATGAGGTTTTTAAGCCATCGCAAATGGACAGTTATTTAGGAAAAACACTGTGATGCAGGATACGGCCGAGGAGCTGCTGGTTCCTGATGTTGACGAGGCAGGAGCAGCTGGAACCTGGTGGACCACTGGAGAGAGTGGTCTAGGTAAAAGCAGAGATGGTGCATTGGTGGCCACACACAGGAGTCAGAATAAGTTGGCATAGACATTGGTGGTGGGTTCACAAGTTGGGAATGTGAAGAATTTCTCTTTGACTCTATCCATCAGTTTTCTCAGTGAGGAAGACACCAAGGTGAGCACCAGGCTGTGTGGAGGGGACAGGAGAAGGTGAGCAACCCAGGGACTGTGTGCCGTGTGTGCATCTGGACTGACCAGTGGTGTGGAGGCTAGTGGTCACACACTTCAAGACGGAAGAAGCACTGTGGTTGTGATCTCATGCAATCATGTTCAGCTAAAGAAGTGTCCATATTTGTCAACAGAGGAGATTTGGCTTTGGCTGGATTGCAGTATTGCCATTCAAGCAAGTTGAAGAAGAGAGGGGCCAGGGAGTCCAGAGTGCTGCAGGAGGTCAATGCTGGCATTGACCACAGCACATGGGATAAGTAAGGGGGGCAATGCAGAGGTGAAGAGGCTGAGGGCAGTGCCCAGGCTGGGAGGAATACTAAGAGGACACAGTGGGGTGAGGGACCCAAAGCAGAGGTGATAGACAGACAGGGGTGCTCACTGATTATACGTGGGCAGTAACAAAGGACGCAGCAATGGAAAGAATGTGCTCTTCTGCGAGAGTTCCCCGAAAAGGGGAGACCATGATGCTGAGAGGGTCCTCTGCGTGTGTGTCAGATGCCGATCATCCTGTGGCACTGGACAGTGGCTGCAGATATAGGGTGACGGCCATTGGTCATTGGGAAAGGCAGGAGGACCATGGCATGATGTTCAGAGCTGGAGATTTTCAGGAAGGAAGAGGAAAAATGTTCCGAAAGTGGCAGTGAGGTAAAGAGGTGACTCCCTCTTCACTTCTGGGCGTGGTGGTGACGAGGGATGTGGGGGCACAGCCAGCTTGGAGGGGTCTGCAGGGACTGGGAGCTACAGTGGCAATGGCACAGGAGTCACTTCTGCATTCACCCAGCAAAGCCAGAGGCTGTGGGCCCCGTGGGAGCTTCCTGCAGCTGCCACAGCAGGGCCACTGCTGGGCACCGGGGCAGCGAGGCTCCCGTTCCTGGAGGCAGGAAGGCTGACCGCAGGTATCGGCAGGGCTGTGCACTCTGCAGGCTCCAAAGCTGCACCTCCCCTGCCCTCCCTTCGGCTCTGGGTGCTTGTCAGCTCCTCGCTGCTCTGTGGCTTGGGGGCATCCCCCACTGGCTGTTTCCACCAGCTGATATCCTCCTGGGTCTCTCTTTCTTTTCTCCTGAGGACACCAGTCATATTGGAGTCATGGCTCACCTCACCATGACCTCCTTTAACTAAGTCACATCTGCAAAGACACCTTTTCAAAATAAGGTCACACTCATATACACCCAAGCACATGGCAGAAGACACTGATTCTACACCAAATACAATTTCTTGGCTGACTTTGAACAGTACTATTTAATCATCGCAGAGGGAAAAAATCCTAGATAATAGGAGGCAAAGTGGATCTGAAAACATGAGAGGCATGTAGCTCCAAACCCTTGGCAAATGCCATCTCTCCTGTACTAGATTTCCAGGACTGTTGCAAATACTTGGTGACTGAATCCAAGAGAAAGGAGCTGCCCTTTGGTTCTGGAAGCCAGACAGCCTACATGAAGGTACCCCTAGGGCCGTGCTCCCCCAGAGAATTCAGGGGAGACCCTCCTCACCTCATCCACCTTCAGGTGGCTTCTCTCCCATCCTCTGTCTTCACGTGGGCTCCTTCCCTGAGCCTTGATTCACCATGGCCTCCTTCCAAAGTCCCTTGCATGGTCACATCTGCAAAGACCATCTCTAAACCGGGTCCCGTTGGGTGGTCCAGGTGTACGTGACGCTCTGGGGGATTCTGCTGCATGGACTATAGTTTCTAATCCCACAATCCTCCTAGCCTAAAGGAAAGGGAGTGCCGCAGTCTGGCTGGGCACAATTTAGGAACCACTTGTCAAAAGAAACGAACTTTATTTTGAGAACCACACACACCAAACAAAACAGCTCCTCAGGAAAAAACCCTCAGAGCCCAACTGCCACCACCGGCTTCCACAAGCCTCTCTCTCCCACACCAGCCTCTCAACCTCCCACAATCCTCCTGCTCTTGAGGCCGATTGGCTGGGTCACGTGGGCAGAGCCAAAGAAGTCACCCAATGAGCAGCTCCGTGGAGGAGCCAATCAGCTAGATGTTGCTGGGGCTGCTGTGAGCCAATCATCAGCCGGCAGCTGGAAGTTTGCTGGCAGCTGGAAGTTTGCTGGGGCCCCTTTGGCTGTGGCTCTCAACAAGGGAGGGCTGGCACAAAATCTTCAGCCAACCATTATTTTGCAAAGCAACAAGGAAAACCATCAAAGCACTCTGGAGGAAGCAGGTAACCTGTGGTCTAGGGAGTATTTTGCAGCCATTGAACTTATGTAGCAAGAGAATGACATGGGAACTGGTATGTGATCATATTTAAAAAGGATATCAACTTACGTATACATTACAATTATTGGGGGGGGACTAGAATATATTGGTAAAAATGGGAAAAACTGTAGACAGATTTTGCATAAGAATTTAATAAAAATAAATGGATTTAGATACTGCAAGCTATTTTAATGCTTACACTTATATTTAAATTATCTATTTCCAAATGGTACTCATTATTTATATTTTTGGAAAATTAATATATATATATATATATATATATATCAATCAAAGAAAATATTAATGTAACAGAAAGCAACATGATTAAAATTAGAAAAGTGATGAGGGTGCTCTTGTTGAATTTTAGTATATGACAACAAAAAAATTCATACCAGAACTTGTCTGAATTATTAAACAAAACAAATTCTAGATAAATAATAAATGATTACATTATTAGAAAAATGTTACTTTAAAAGTAAGAAATGTTTATGTTCTAACTCATAATATTGAATAATGCCTAAGGAACAAAACAAAAATTGCTACGTGCATTCATGGGAAAAATGAAGCGTGCACCTGTTAGATGAGGTCTTTCATGACAGCCGTACATTGCAGGCAATTTTCTTCTGTTTTCAAAGCCCAGTGAAGAGGTAAGTGTATTGCAGGAATGCAGAAAAATATTTACTGATCAAATGAATGAAAGCATGGAGACTTTAATTGATAAAAATGTGTTTAAAATGATGATCTTTATAAAGAGAATATGTCACATGACTAACCAACCTAGACACTGCTGAGCGCTTGCCTATGTCCCATATGCACACTGTGACACGACTCTCCATTTAGGACCCCTGTTCACACTCTGCACTGTGACCTCACTGTGAGGCCACGCCCTCCACACCCTGGCAGGTAGAACCACACTGGGGGGAGGCCTGGGTCTGTAAAGGCCTGGGTCTGCTGTGGTTGCGGTGTGGCCTTCAGCTCTGGGTGGTGGTTGGGAGGAGACCTTATACATCACCTGTGCTCTCCATGCCACAGCCCAGAGAAGCGTGCTGTGAAGGTGGCTGGTCACTGGGGAGATTCAATTACTCACCGAGCACAACAGCATGACCATGTCTGGGGTTCTGTCCTGGCTCCTTCAGAAAAGTGAATATTTAGAAAGTGGGACTGAGGCTTAATATAATTTGAGTTATTGTGCTGGAACTTAAAACCAAAGCCTCCCCCTGTAGGATTGAACCAGTGTTTGCAGGAAGTGTTCAACGCACCATGTTCTTGGCCCTCCAGAAGAATCCATTTACAACTCCATAGCAATTGTTCACCTCTGTCCACCACTTACATACTGGTATCCATTGCCTATGGCTGGCAGTCCTGTGTTTTCAGTCCTGATGTGAAACTGATGTGACCATGTCAATTTCTGGAGCTTTGACCATCAGCTTTTGCCAACAGCAGACTGATCACATACAGCTCTGCTGACTAGCTCTGCCCGAAACATGACTCTGCTTCCAGATTCCATGGTTTGTGTTTAATGATCCAAGTGCACCTCTAATCAGAACCCTCTCTCCCCTCTCTGTTCACTTGACTCTTAATTTTTCTTCTTGTACTATTCTTTTTGGAACTTTTTGACATTATAGTGCTTTTGAAACAGGCCCCAGCAAAAGCAACTACACCCAAAGGTGCTTTTCAATTAAGAGCCTACAGAGAGTCAGAACTCCTTCTCTGAAAGCAGCCAGAATGATGTGGAGAAGCAGCCAGACCCACGTGCAACAGCCTTGCTGTTGGTGCCCCTAAGACACTGCACGATGGACGGGGTTAGTTCCCTACAGAGTGTCTGGCTGGAGTTAGAGGACGTGAACTAGGGACAAAGGGGGAGCTCTCGGGAGAACTCCACTGTTCACATTCCTCTTTGAATAGCATGGGTCATCAGGTTTCTACTCTCTTTATGAAAACTTCCTGCCATGGACTTGTGTTCAGCCTGGTTCTGAGGGCCCAGGTGCTCTCAGACATTGCCCACCCGCCATTTTGATTTCAATGGTGATAAGCAAACATGGTTAACAGGAGCTGAGCAGAGGCAGAAGTAAGAGTGACCCCTCCTTGGGTGTGGTGCTTTCTTGCACATTCTTTTTTTCTCTAAATAACAAGGATCAAGATTTCTTAGGAAAACTTCATTCCATTTATTCCTGTCCTCATTCAAAAAATGAGGGTCCGAAGTGCAGAGAAACTGGGGTCTGTAAGGTACGTCTGGTGGATCTCATCTTGATCTCATCCCATCTCTGCAGATCTAGGATGTACTGTGGTGTTTCTGCATTTGAAGAGGAGGGGGACAAGGCTCAGAGGACACGGGGGTTTGGTCAGAGATAGTGGGGCCACATGGGGACAGAGCTGATTCTCAGAATGGGTCTTCTGACTCTGTACCCACCAGGCTATCTGTTCTGTCCTCCTGAGTGTCTCTCGAGTGCCCTGATACTGAATTCCAACACATTTGTACCTGCTCACCCTTGTGGATACTCACGGAGTGTCCAGGAAGCAGGGCACACAGTCTGCTGCCTAGACCAGGTAAGACTACTTCCTGAATACTCAAATTCCCACTCTCTTTTCACTGTTTTATTTTTGTCATCTTTTCATAAAATGACACTCCCATATTGATATAGGGATCACAGAAACTTGGCTGGTTTCAAAGGAATTGTCCTGTGGATAGGGAGTGGTGAGGCTGGGAAAGCCTTCTTGGGATGCTCTGCACATTCCCATCTGCCTGGGAGATGGGTGCCCTGACCTATCACACAGATGGACTGGGAGTTAAACGTGGTGCACGACTTGCTCAAGGGCAGAATTAATAAGTGGTAAAATATCGATTGGAACCCAGAGTTCTATGAATCTTTCTACCTTCTCTCTTCAGAGTGGACCAGGACCCACAGCTCTGGAAATGCAGAACCCTGAAACAGAACCTGAGTTCCCACAAGATCCCCACCTTGTCTCAGTCACCCTAAGGTTGGGGAAGCTGTGCTCTGAAGTGTCACGGTGGCTTGAGCTCACTGTCTTTTCTGTGTCTGCTGAGAGCATTCCCTGGACATGACCTCAGTGTCTGACAAAATCTCCAAGAAGTCACAGGTCCCAGCACATCACCTGAGCCACCTTGCTTCCCGTCCTTCTGATCAAGTCTGGGCACAGCAGCACTCGGGGCAGGAAGCCAGGGGTCGGTTCCTCTGATGTGGGGCGATGCCCCTGTGTCCAGCTGTGGATCTGTGAGACTGTCTGGACCTGTCCCGGCCACTGCCCTGTCAGAGTGGCTGTGCTGGACAGGGCAGGCTTGCCCAGCTGCTGCAAAGTTTTCCTCAAGAGACAGCAGGGTGGCCTTCTTGCCAAGCTGGGAAGCCATGGAAGAAACAGGAAGGTGAAATTCCCGAAAAGTGGAATTTTCACAAATATGAAATTTTACGAAAGACCAACCAAGTTAATCAAAGCAAATGAAGACTAATTAATTAAAGCAGATGAAGACTAATTAGTCAAAGCAGATGAAGACTAATACACTTTTTATATAAAGAGCTCACACTACCCTGAAGGGAGACCACACAGCCTTGACACATGGCACAGGCTGGGAGCAGGTCACTTAGCTGCCAGCCTGGCCACCGCACTCACGTCCCCAGTAACCTGAGTGCTGCGTTCTTTATTAAGAACACGTTAGTACACATCACACACACACACACACACACACACACACACACACATACACAAACACACGTGCACCATAAAAGTTCTACGCAGTAAAACAGACCCAGCCAGGCCCTGCGGTGAACCAGGACAAGTCAGCCTCTGTAAGGGAACTTGAGAAAACCTGTCAACTACCCAAGAAAACACAGCTACGATTCTAGCCATGACTTTCTCATAGGAAAGTGTCACACTATCTACAGTGGCTTCCATGTTTTGTAACATAATATGACATTCAAAATAGTTAATTTTTTTGTACTTTGTAATTTTTCTGGGCTTACATTTGGGAGACAAATGGTCACTTTCATAGTTTCTATGTTAGCCCTATCCAGCCGATAGGGGTTAGGTAAAGTGCATTTATAAAGTGAAATTTTTTGAGTAAAAAGGAAGAGGATATTATAGAATCGAGATGCTGTCTGGACATTAAAATAGACCACACGTGGGAAGGATGGGTCATGTTAATACATGGTCTTGCGTCCAGGGCAGAAAGAGAGGTTCCCTTAACATACCTTCCAAACCTGTGTAAGGTAGCTTGGCAACCTCGCAGTGGCTGCAGGACTGACCAGGGCTCCAGCAAATGCTGCACCACACGCTCCGTGCACCCTGTGGGGCCTGCAGTCAGCTCTCATGTGACAGGGACATGGTTCTGAGGAAAAGCGGGCCAAGACCTCCGTGCCTCACACTGGTCCCTCCAGCCTGCAGACAGATGTGTTGTACCAACAAGTGTGTGGCAAAAAGAGCACAGAACATCTGTTTCCCAGGGGTGGGAGGGGAAGGGAGGGGCAGGGGAGTAGCCAGGATGGTGGAATGAAGACACGAATTGGGTGTAACAGACCTTATATACAAACAGAGATATGAAAAGTTGTGGTATATATGTGTAATAGGAATAGTAATACAGTCCACTCTCATGTATTTAAAAAATAAAATTAATAAAAAAAAATTTAAAAAAGGAAGAAACACTAGCCTCTCTATCCCCTTTACTCTGAGCTATTTTTTCCTCCATAGAATATTTCAGCTCCTGGGTACCACACAATTTATTTATCTAATTTGTTAATCTTACACTGCTACAAGGTGAGATTTAGGAGGAAAGGCATGTTCTCCTTCCTTCACTGATGAGGGCATGTCCACTGCTGTGAGTGTCTCACCAGAGAGACGGGAGTCAGCAAGCAGGCATCAGGTCACTTATCCCACTCCACCTCCCTGCTGAAAAATAAAGCTGTAACCTCTCTTACTTTGCACCAAACTAGGCCACCTCGGTCCCTCCCCGGAGGCCCGTGGCGCGGCCTTGACTCAGTGCAGCCTGATGTCATTTCTACCCTTTCCCTGGCAGGTGTGAGCCTGACTCCTTCCCCACCTCTCCCTCTCCTCTGACTCCTCTGCACCTGCACCCACCCAACATCGACCTTGTCCACCACCAAGGCCGCTGTCCTTCGCCCTGACGGGCCAGCTCTGCTGCATCTCCTGGCGCTGACCACTACCCTGCCCCCAAACACTTGTCAGCTGCACAGACTTGAAGTAGTGGCTCACGCTAGCTGCTTTTTTTTTTTTAATTTTTATTTTTTTTTATTGGTTGTTCACAACATTACAAAGCTCTTGACATCATATTTCATACATTAGATTGAAGTGGGTTATGAACTCCCAATTTTACCCCAAATGCAGATTGCAGAATCACGTCGGTTATACATCCACAATTTTACATAATGCCCAATTAGTAATTGTTGTATTCTGCTACCTTTCCTATCCCCTACTATCCTCCCTCCCCTCCCCTCCCCTCCCTTCTTCTCTCTCTACCCCATCTACTGTAATTCATTACTCTCCTTGTTTATTTTCCCATTCCCCTCACAACCTCTTATATGTAATTTTGTATAGCAATGAGGGTCTCCCTTCATTTCCATGCAATTTCCCTTTTCTCTCCCTTTCCCTCCCATCTCATGACTCTGTTAAATGTTAGTCTTTTCTTCCTGCTCTTCCTCCTTGCTCTGTTCATAGTTGATGCTAGCTGCTTTGAGGGGCAGTAAGGATGTTCTTTGGGAAAATCTGTGACAACAGGACAATTTTACCTTTCCACTCCAACAAGAATCTTGCAATCAGGATACACCAAAATAAAATAGAATGTTTAAAATAATATTTTCATGTGTTCCTTTAATGTTAACTAATGACTTATTCACCTTTTTATAATCTGTTAATATTCACTAAACAAAAAAAAAATGACAACAATTTAAGGGGAATTCACTGAAGAATTAGATGTGACTAACAAGAACGTCTGGCCGCAGTGAAGAGCAGCTTTTACTTTTTCATGAAATGAGTTTCAGAGCATTTACTCTCTGGTGTTGATGTCTGTGTCCCTCCAACATTCCCACACTGAACATCTGAGCCCTCCTGTGACGGCGGAAGGTGGGGTTGGAGGTCCAGCGGCTGGGCAGAGACCTGGGGCTGGGAGCCGCCTCCCCCTCCGCCATGCAAAGACAGGGCATGAGGACTCCACTGTGACCAGAACGCGGCCCCTGACACCGACCCTGCAGCACCTGGGTCCTGGACCCCCGGCTCTGGACCCACAAGCAGCACGTTCCTTGCTCACAAGCCGCTCAGGATGTGGTGACAGCAGCTGGGAGAACTGAGCTGTAGCAGACTCCAGTCCAAGAGCTCCTTCCATTCCTTTAACCTGTCAGTGAGGAGCAGAGGGCAGGGTCTGGGACGGAAGGAAGGAGTGGACCACGTGACAGCCACCTCCAGGGTCCCGAGGAGGGAGAGGCCACAGCCCTCAGGTCATGCGCAGTTCAAAACCTTCTCTGGATGCAGCACAAATGCCCCTATTCAGGTCCTGTCCCTTCTTTTTGTGGGTAGAGAGACAAGGGAGTCCAGGCACTCTGTGTGGACCCTAATGCCTCACGGGTTTATTTTGGGGGGGATAACAATAGCCCAGTGAATGAGTGCTCTTGACTCCTGGTGTCACACTTAGCCTGGCCCTGTCGGGGTCCCCAGATACCTGTAAATTCCCACGGCTTTGTTTCTGGAACCCGGAGGGAGCTCTGGCCTCGCCCCAGGCTGGGACTTGCCCCAGGCTGGGACCCTGTGCTTTTGTTCTGCAGCAGGCTTCTTGCCATCTGCTCAGTGTCCTATGAGCTGGTGCTCACAGGGAAGGTCATCTTTGTGGTGTCCTAGTAACCACAATCACTTGCTGTGGCATTTAAAATCTGAAAATAGATGGATTTAAAAAACAACCTTCAAAAGGAGAGGTATCGAGAATCCACATATTCTAGCAAATGAAGCAAGGTTTCACGTGCCAGCCGATACCCTGTCACCGCTCTACATCAAGGATGGGCAGGGGTCCACCTCCCTTCCTGCCTTCTCCTTCCAATACAACTTGCACTTTGAAAGCAGTTTAAATGTTCTCAGGAGAAATGAAGCATCTTCTGGGTCCATCCAAACTTTCTCGAAGGTGTTAGCCTCTAAAATTTTATCTATAAGATTTTAAACAAATCACATACAAATAAAACACTTAGTATTTACATATTTCTCCCAGGTATTTGTAGATCTCATTATATAAATCTGATTATAAATTAATGCAAATAAATTTTATGAAGAAATAAAACTCTTCCAAAAGTGCCCTTCTCAATTCCTCCTTTCCCTAGGGTGTGATGTGGCCGGTTGAACCGTCTAGACTTAGGGACTGGGGTTGGGATGGGATGTGAAGAGGAGGGATCTCCTCTGAGTTACCAGGATTCTCTGTGGCAGGACAGGGGGGGCCAGGGGACAGCAGGCAGTGAAGCTGGAAGCTAGGTCTGGCTTGAATGGTCTTCTGGGGATGGGCGCACAGTGGCCTTGGAAAGGACACAGTGATGGCGTTGTGAGTTATCCACACGTCCCACAGGTTTGAGGCAACACTTCCTTGGTTTCAGTAGAGGCTTCTGTCAGCTCAACAACTTGTGAATGAAACACGATTCCACCTGCCTCAAATATGTGCAAACCTGTCACCAAACAGAGACGGGAAGGAGACACTCCTCATTTCTTTCTGACAGCTGTACGTGCTCCTGGGAGCCAGGTGTGCTGGGGACCGCGGGAGAGGTGGGAGGTTGGCAAGAAAGGGGGGGGGGATCTTTGGGGGTGGAGCCCGTTTCCCTCAGGGGTGGGGGACTTCAGAAGAGGAGAGCCTCAGGTTGGAAAGGCCAGAGAAGGCTTCTGTTCCCTGATCCGAGAGCTGGCCGGGACCCCAGGGCCTGGCTGGGTCATGTGGCTAGACAGGCAGCCCCACCCCAGCGTCGCAGAGCAGGCAGATGCAGAGTGGCTACTGGCGGCTTCGTCAACATCGCTTCCTTATCTTAAAGATGCTGCAGACTGGAGGGAGAAGGGGCTTAGAACTGAATCCCGCTGGTTCTGACCCTGCCATTCTGCTCCTGCCCTGCAGCCTGCAGCAATTCCCAGGATCCCCTGCTCCGTCTCAACATGGAGGGGATTGGGGTTTGTGATTCTTTTTTTCTTTGATGCTGGGGACTGAACCCAGGGGCACTTTATCTCTGAGGTACATTCCTATTCCTTTTTAATTTGATTTTGAGACAGACTCTCCCGAAGTTGCTAAGTTGCCCAGGCTGCTCTTGAACTTGCCAGACCCTTTCCTGCCTTCCGGGTCTTGCTGGGTGGACAGGCACACACCACTGGGCCACAGTGTCTGTTTTGTTTTTCTTCTCATGGCATGAGAAGGAAGTTGTTTGTACTTTTCTGACTTCTCTTACACAACAGTGTGTGCATCTAAAATGTGTGTACACAAACCCATGTAATGTGTTTATTTTCTGCCTCAGGTTTAGAATCAGCCACACTTTTTAAAGGTGAATTCCAACACTTTCCAGCTGGTTTAGGTAGCTCTATCCCTAGCCCTTGTGGTGGTGTAAAGCCTGGACCTCGGAAAACGAGGCGATTTATAGTGCCAAGACAGGGCATTCCCAACAGAATAAATGAACATCTTGCTCAACAACCTCACCCACTGAGTGGCATACAGTAGGTGGGTCCTGTGGGAATTAAAAGCAAAGCAAGAAGGACACCTGGGTTATCAAGGATAAACTTACCGACTGGCTTGAATCAAGGAAATTGAGAACTCGGTAATGGTTATCACGGGAATGTGAAATAACGCACAGATTACACGTTGTCACAGCTTTCTCTTGGCTCTCAATTAATTACTTTATCCGTCCCAATGCACACAGAGCCAGGAAACCCGAGTCTGCTCGGGCCTTCCATTCCACCATCGCAACTCGGTAACACCGAAGCAGCCCCTTTATATTTTAGTTAACCTTTAGTTTTTGACCAAATGTATTCGGATGTGCTTGCTTTATTAGAAAGGGGTTAAGTCAGTATAGAAGTCACCAGAGAGCTGCATGTCCATCTTGCCACCGACCCACTCAATGGACAGCAGGGTTCCTAGGACACTTCAGCAGAAGGGTGAGCTGAGAACTGCTGCAGGCTCCTGCTGCACCCACGGTGTCCCCCAAGGTCAATGTGTCTCTTCAAACACCCAAGGAGCTATATTCTCTTTAATAAGACTATGGCTAATGTCATAAAATTGAGCCAAATCTTTAAAAAAAAAAACTCAACATATTATATAGTCACAGAAAAAAAATTGATTTGCCTAAACTTCAGTGTTGAAGTGTTATAAGGAGAAGAGGATGAGACAAGAATCAACTTTTTGAAAGAACGATCTTTACCAGACATGGCAAAAGCCCACATCTTGTTTTATGTCCACAACTGTCTTGTGGGGCACGTGAGTTTATTGGGCCAGGGTAGAACAACTAAAACCCATTTCAGGGTGGGAGACAGAGGCAAAATGAGCAATGAATGTCAGATGAACGGCCACAGCTTCGTGAGAGACCCAGGATAGTGAGGCTGGTATCCGTGAACTTCACCCTTCAGCACTGGCCAGAGGAGAAAGCAGGAGCAGGTGAGACCTGGGCCCAGTGTCACATGGGCCACTTGAAAGGCAGAGAGTTTTGTGGAAGAGCACATACACAGGGTTCAGAGACCCTCATATACCTTGCAGCACAATGCATTCAGGTAGCTCGGTGTCTTAGTAAAGGAGTAACCAAGTCCTTTTAGGTTAAAATCCACAAGGTATATATTAAGAAGTTCATGTAAACTTTTCAAAAATGGAGGTACACTATTTTTCTCTTTGAGCTTTGACTTCAAAGTTTTTAACTAATTAGAGCAGACAGTAGCTGTGTATAAATAAAATTGACCCAGAACTCTGAAAATGTCCCAGGAAAGTCAAATGGAACTTGGAGACACTCCCCCAAGCAGTTCTCAAAGCAGGACTTTGCCAAAGTGTCCTTGATGCTAAACGTTATAAAAGGAAATGTTTCCCAGGCACGTTCACGGCATTGTGCTGGTGTGGCCAACGGGACGTGGAAATCAGGCCCCGGGAATCTGCTGCCTGGGCAGCTCGGGTAGGTCCTTCGTGTGCGCACCACATGTTTGATCTATGAATCAGTGATGTGAACACTTTGGGCCACTTGTTAACTGGGAAGGTGAAAACCAGGTGTGTCCAGTCCAGAGGGGAGATCAGTCCAGAGCACAGCCTCTTCTTGTGTGGGTGTTAAAGCCAGTGAACCAGTCGTTCAGAACCAAAGAGACATGGGAGAATGTGTATGTTCATTAAAACTAATGTGAAAGATCCCGCGCCAAAATTGGGGCTCCCCAAAGTTAGCAAACGGCATAAGAATGTCCGTGGGCCTGGTCCCTGCTGATAGCCACAACATGACCTTCAGCACCTTATCTCTCCTTCCTGGACCATGGTGTCAGCATCCTCAGAGGTTCAGAGCCCTGCACTGTCTTCTCTGGGAGTCCCCTGGACATGCCTGCCTTCCAGGGGCCCTTCAGGTCACATTCCGCCAAATGAATGTTGCCTGAGTAATTCTGTAGCTTATAACAATGAATCATCGATTCCACTCCAACTTCAAACCTCCAACTTTGGCCACGTCCTCATTAGTGTTAATAAATTAACAAACTATCAGTATTAGGTAGGCACTGGATAGTAGTATTTTTTAATCAACATCTGGAAAATGGGGAAAACCAGAATAGTTTAAATGCTAAAGAGCAGTTTTAGATGTCAGATAAAACAAGAAACAGCAATGCAACAACTTTCCTGCATTTCTCATTTTGATATGAGATCAAATAGAGTAGCTAATAAAATTACTAATGATTTGCCTTTTGTTTTATCCATGCTGAGCAATTTGTATGATAATTTTATTGTGGCCTTACAACAACTTAATGCAGCAAGTGTATTATCAGGTGTATTTCCATATTGCAGGTGAGGGCAAGGCTTTGCCAGGTCAGCACACTTGTCCAAAGGTAGTTATAGGATGCAAAGATTTCTGTTTATGGTTTTATTTTCTACTTTGATAAAAACACTTACCATGACGTCGCCCCTCTGAACTTTACTAAAATGGACATCACAGCTCAGTTACCCACAGGCACCGTGTTCTCTGCAGGCTCCAGTTCGGCTCATCTTCCTAACTCAGATTCCAGGCATGATGGTGAGCAGCCTCCGTCTGCCCTCCGTCTGGACCTCGCAGCCAAGGATCTGTTGTGTGCTTAGAGGCGAAGCTCTGGTGGCCCTCCGCCAGGCAGGCACTCCAGCTGAACCCATAAGCCTCATTCCTGGGGGTGTGTGGCCCACAGTCTTCCATTTTTTCACAAAATGTATAAGAAAAATGAAGTTCCAGAAGGTAAATTTTAGGACTGAGGTTTCCTACACAAGATGTGCTGCTGGTTCATTTAGTGGAGAGTGAGGGCCATTGTGCCCTCAGATTGGTGAATAATCCACTACACAGTCAAATATTTACATGCATAGCACAGGACCTCTCAAGAAATCACTCATTTTATGAAAAAAATAAGAAAAACACAAATATTTGACCAAAAAGCCTAGGGATACAAAGAACAGTGATCCTAAGTATAGAAAAATTACACTCCCACTAAGATTTCCTTTGATGGATGCATCCATAATGGCTACAGCAAGAGAGCCTCAAGAGAGCTCAGCAGATGGGAAGCTTGGTGGCCCAGGTGAGGACATGCGGTGAGGGGCACAGGTCAGGGGGTTGCAGAGCAGAATGGACCCTGTCACACGTGCATCAGGCCAGTGGCTGACACTTGCCCTGCAGGCAGGGGGCAGGCAGGGAAGGCAGGGTGGGGTGATTCTCTCCCTCTGTGGTGCCCTGCTAGGGTGTGTCACCTCTGGTGCAGAATCTGATGGCCCCCATCGATGACACAACAGCCCTGCCATGTCACTTCACAGCTGTGAACTGGAGAAAGGGAGGAATGAGCATTTGATGCCATCATGAGGCCGAAGACTCCTGGGAAGGTGGCCTGGCTGCCTTCCTGCGGTCCCAGGGAGCACCTGAACTGGCGCTGGTGTCGGTGAGAGGGCTCAGAGGCCCCAAAGGACTGGGTGAAGCAAAGAACAAAACAAAGCAGAACAAAAACACCATGCAGTACCGTCTTCCCACTGTGCTTAGGATTCTGGGAAGTACTGCTGGGGTTCCTTCCAGGGCTGATAATGAAAGCAAATGTGGAGTTAGGTTCTAGGACATGTTTTCAAAAAACTGGGCAAATCCTTATTTTCTTTTTTAGTCATTTATAAAATGTTATCCTTTAGCCAGAATAAATGTTGACAGTGAAAAAGAACTTTAGAACTATTAATGAGATCAGGATGAATTATGTGTCTCTTTTTATATTTTAGTATATGTATTAGTCAAGGGCTGCAATGCTTATTTCCAAAAACTAAAATCCTTGCAGGAGGAAGCGGGAGACCTTGGTGTCACCACTCCCCATGCTCAGCTACTCGACTGCTCGTCTAGATTCTACCTTTAACTGAAGTGAGGTTGGGTGGTGGGTGCCTTCCCACCCTGAGCTCTGGAGTCCTGTTTCTCTTCCAAGTTGCCATGGAAAGCTGTGCTCCCAGTCCCGCCCCAGGTCTGCTGTCAAAGCCGCCGAGCTTTTCCCATCAACACTTGAACTTGAGCTAGTTTTCTTTTGTAATCGACTCAATCCTCAAACTTTGAGGAATGACTTTGTTTCTCTTAGTTTCTCTTTCCTTTGACCCTTCTATTGCAATTGCATCTACAAAGACAGCAGAGATCTGATCTTCTTCTCAGGCAACTTAAGAGAGATTTGAGCTGGTTATAGAAGCAGGTGGACAACGTCTGCACAGTCTTCATAGCCATTTTCACACAGCCCTTAGAACAGGAAGTCCAAGGGCAAAGCCCAAGCCCTGGTGACCGTGCTCTCTCTCTGGAAGGCCTGAAACTGGGTGCTGCAGCTGGCATGCAAATGTATTCTGAAGATCTCCAACTGACCTTCAGTGTTAGTGAAACATTGAGCATGTTCATTCTTTGGGGTGTTTGCATCATTTGTGACTTGTATTTCCTTCTAGATGTTTGTTTCAGTAAAACACGGCTAGCAAGTGAATATCCACACAGCAAAACCTTACAGCCCAAGCATCCTTCCCAGAAGTTCATTGCTAGATAAACAAAATCTGACATAAAATAGGCTTGAAAGAAATAAAAGCAAAAAGAAGAAACCCATGTGTGCCTCTAGTAATGTTTGAAATACTAAGGCTCAATGATGTGGAAGTTTTACATTTATCAGACATGATTTTCCCTGGTGCTTCGCGTAGGCTCTCACCCTCAGTGTTTACCAAACACTCTGTCCTAGTCTATTTTGGTCACTGTGATGATGTACTTTAAGAGGGGTAACTTTACTAAGGAAAGAGGTCAATTGAGCTCCCACTCCTGGAAATTCAAGGGCAGGTTTACAGTTTATCTTGATTCTGGGCAGACCTCATGGTGGATGGCAGGAAGGTGTGTGAGAGGAAGACTCTGCAGCGCCAAGCAGGAAGCCAGAGACGACGGAGTGAGGGCAGCTCAGCCTTACAACAACACTGTCTTGATAGCTCCAGGTCCTGGAGAGCCCCTCCTGCAGTGAGCTCAGGACCGCCCATCGGCACTACCTTTTCCAGGCCCACTGTGTCTCAGCACTGGCCACGAGCTCCCACCCAGAACCTGGGGAACACACTCAGCATGCATAGGAGCCAGGGCACCCACCTTCTGCTTCACAGCCCCAAGGCCCTCCAGGAAGACCTGGCATGAGCACCGGAAGCTGTACCGCCTGGGGACCTCACAGCAGGTGTCTCAGTATCTGAGGAAGAACTGACAAGAGGTGGGAGCCCACCTGTGGTGCAGCAGCCTCAGGGAGCCATGGGCACTGGTGCAAGGATGCCCAGGAGGTGAGAAGACAGCCCTGGGGAGATGGGGCCTTCTGAGCAAGGCAGACACAGCGCTCACCTGCTGCTTGGCTTGATGGCTTGAGTCTGGTTACTGAAGTTTGCCAAATTTCACTTTGCTCCACAGTAATACGTGACCGAGACCAGTTGACCAAGGGTGAGGGGTTTTCTAGGGTCAGTGTGCATGGGGAGTGGAGCATGCCAGCTCAGTCTGCAGCCACATTCCTGGTTTTCTTCATCAGTGTTATACTCAATGTTACCTTCCCCCAAACCCAAGGGATTAACCTTCAGAAAAAAAAAAAATTTCCTTGCAGATATTTAAAATTAAACTCTTATGCCTTGAAATATTAAGGCTCAATGATCAGAAAAATTTATTAATGTGATGAACAACATTCTCCAGAGCTTTCGAATAAATGATGTGTGAATACACATAATTGTGTTCTTACGGAACTTGTTCATGTGTGTACAATATAAACTGTGAAATATGCATCTGTGTATCTGTGTAAGCATAAGATGTCTTTCAAATGTATTTATATCAATATAATAAGCATGATGAATTTAAAGTATTGACAGATATAGAAAATTTTTCTTCAATGCATACATAATTGTGAAAAATGATAAAAGATAAAGTCAGTTATAATCAGTGTGTTTACATGTGTCTGTACCTATATAAAAACAGGTATATATATATATATATACACACACACACATACACACGAACATACACACACATGAATTTCTGGTGTTAGGAGATCTTTATTCTATATCTTACAATGCAAATTTATAACATCTTCACTACAATGTATTTTCAGAATTATGTAAAACATTACATTTTAGTAAATGAAAACGATGAAAAAGAAATTTTGTCAATTTTTTTGAGCAGATTTATAAAACGGAAATGCACAACATTCAATTTCCTCTTAGAAAGGTGACAAACGTGCCTGTGTACAAGTACACCCGAGCCCACGACATACACGACTTACATACAAAACCCCCCAGTAAAACGGCAAATCAAAACAAACCAGGAGAAACCCGGGAGGAGATTGGGACTTTGGGGGCAGGTCTGAAGCTCACAGCAGGCAGAACAGCTGCTCCTGTCACAGCCCGGCCCTGTGACCTTCAGGGTGACCTTGCTGTTGCCCTTCTTGTACATTCATTGACTTTATCAAAAAATGAGATGAGCAGATGAGCAGGGTACACGTGTTAGAAGGTTGTCATCAGGACTCGCAGTGCCAAAGTGAAAAATCTGAGCTTTTAAATCAAGGTATCATTTAATTTGTGAATGAATCTAAGATCTACATATTTTCTTTCAAACTTCCAAATTTGAGTTTGTTTTTTAGTAGGCATCAGTACCATGTAAAAGTATGGCAAAGTCATGTCCTTGTGGGCAGGATCATGTGTTAACTAATAAATATTTAGTGGAATCAAACCTTTGCTGCACATAGAGCCCACTGAGCAATAAAGAGGCGTACCCTAGACCTCCACACCATCCCAGTAGGTCACAATTACCGTGGTGTCTGCTGACTCTGCGACCTGTGTAGCTGGACCTTAAAATATGGAGATATTTCTGAGAGACACAAAGTATCTTTCTCCAAATTCCACCAATGAATGTGCATTTTTGAGGAGTGAAAAGTCTCTCTTCATTAGTCTTCTGAGAATCAAGGGGCTTCATCAGACCCTACTGCAGGGGACGCTAAACCAGGGAGGTGTGAGCCTCAGGGGGCGCATGGAGGCCGGGGAGGAGAGAGGGTGGCCGGCCCATCTTTGCTAAATAATGCTGGGATTCTCCGAGTGGAATTCAAATTGGCCATGAGGGGAGGGAAATGTCCCCCTTTTCCATAGTAGCTCGCTCACAAATCAAAGCAACCCACTAATTTACACTCTCTGGAAGCTCACCAAGTGCCTGGCCTCGGTCCAAGGCCAGCACAACAGTCAGAACAAGTGCTGGAGAAGGAACAGTGCTCTCCACAGCTCACCCCCGAAGCCCGGAGGGACCCCGTGACTTCCATGCCAGTCACGCTGGGCAGAGTGGGCTCAGGGGTCAGGCCCCACAGCTCACCTGCTTTCTTATAAAGGTAGGAACAGGCTCAGAATTGGTTTTCTGAAGAGATAAACCCTAACTGATAAAACCCTAGCTAAACTAACCAAAAGAGAGAGAGAAGAACCAAATCAACAAAGTTAGAAATGAGAAGAGATGCGGTCCTGATTCATGGAGGAAGCCCTCCCAGGTGTGATTGTCCTCGGAGACAGCAGGACGAGAAGGCAAGCCCACCCCCTTCCTAGAGATGAGGATGCAAAGCTCAGAGAAGCCTCTGCCTCATGTACCCCAAATAATGGAGTCAGGCCCCAAATCCACTTCTCTGGGTTCAAAACCCAACACCAAGACATTTTCTAAAGGAAAGTTGGAAAACAAGTCGGCATTTGCCTTCGGGTCGACAGGCTTCTGCACTCACCCTGCTGGTCCATAGCAGTGGACAGGGCCTGTGTCCATTGACACCTGAGGCCTGAGACTTTCTGTGCCCTCAAATCTGTGGCTTGGCCCAGGTGTGGCCCAGGTCCAGAAGCAATGGCTTCACTGTACTGCCATGCAGACTTCACACCTGTGGAAACAAAGGAGTACTTTTTGAGAGTAAATAAGCTACTCAAATAGTAGGTGGGCGCAAAGGGTTTGGAGGGGTGGGGGACAATAAAGGGACTGCCTCAGCCAGGTGCAAAGGACAAACCATATGTTTTGTTTTTAAATATTTTAATTTTTAAATATTTTCATCAGTTGTTGATGGACCTTTATTTTATTTATTCATGTGCAGTGCTGAGACTCAGTCCCAAGCTCTCTGGTTTTGAGGGAGGTAGGAAGGTAGACACTGCCTTAAATGGTCCAAACCCCATTGTGTTGGCTCCTTTCTAGAAAAACAATTTGGGAAGTTCTACTCTCCTGAGATAAGACGAAACTCCCTTGGTGCAGCTCAGGAGCCAGAGGGTGGGCTGACCGACCCCTCCAGCACTTTTCATCAGTGCAACCGTGTTTTTTGGCTTGTTTTCTTTTTTGTTGTTTGATGCTAGAGATTGAAACCAGGGGTGCTTTAACACTGAGCTGCATTCCTAGACAAATTTATATTTGTTGTTGTTGTTGTTCCTTTGCAATACAGGCCCTGGCTAAGATGCTTAAGATCTTATTAAGTTGCTCAGGCTGGCCTTGAACCTGCCAGCCTCTTGAGTCTTAGCCTTCTGAGTCTCTGGAGCTACAGGTGCATATGACAGCACCCAGCAGAAACCTTGTCTTTGATTCCTTATTTGTGTACTGGAAATGTGGAGATTAATGATATTGTGGGACTCAAAAGGTACATTATTCCAAGAATCAATACCAAAAGGATTTTTGCGCTTGGAATCTTTGGGTTAAATGCTAAATACCCTTGAGTTATATTTTGATCATATGCAATATGTATGTTCCCATGATCTGGACGTGTGACTGTTTGCAGTTACTCCTCTCGATCTTCAAGTACTTTGAGAATGCTTTATGTCCCCGATGATGCTCTCCTCATGCCCTGTGCTGCACCGACTCTCTGGGGATCTGTATCTTGCATAAGGAAACGTCAGCAGTACCTCCTGAGGAGGTGGAGAGTCACCAGGAGGTCTGCAGGGGGCCACCCTCTGCAGGTTGTCTCCTAGGCCAGCCAGCCTCTCCTCAAGAGCTCAACAGGAAACAAGCAACTCAGTTTTGATTCTTTCTTTAAATTAATTTTCTCAAGAACTAATAAAGAGTGAAGTTAAGAGTGCCTCTTTTTCCCTGATTTGTACAACTGAGATATGCAGACAATTGAGGATAAGCAGGCTGCACAATTCTTTCCTGTTTTCTTTGATTTTAAAATATAGTTGCATTGGACAGTATTTGACCATTACATGCTTATTTGAATTCAACATCATTTCAAGAAAGGAGAGCTGTGTGCACATGCAGGTATATAAATACAGAGATAGGTGTGTATATATGTTAAATATGACTGAAGAAAAACAATTTTCTTATGTAAAGTTGCACATTTCATTATTTATCCAATAAATATATGATGGAGAATAATTGCATGCAATACCACATTTGGTATACTTAGTTGAAACAAAGAGTGCACCTGTGAATTGTGAATTCAGGACACAACAATGTAATAAAGATGTTAATACCTCTACTAACATTTCCTTACAAACTGATTTCCAGCATATGAGTTCTATATTTTTATTTACTGGTGACATCTGTGATGGGTTCAGAAATGAGCAAAATGAATCCCTTTATCCAACACGTTCCTTGTGATGAATGACAGGGATTTAAAGATGACTGGAGGGTGACATCTGTTTGTAAAGCAACAGTGTCCAGAGCCCAAGCTTGTCTCAGAGCTGAGCTTCTCACCTCATCCCTCCTACCAGGTGAAGCTGTAGTTCTTTGTGCCGGTCCCTCCTGTGCTCTGCCAGATGTTGATTGGTGTTCCCATCCTCTACCCACTAGATGCCAGTAGCATCCTGTCCCCATGGCGGTGAGAGCCAAAAATGTCTCCAGGTTTTGCCAAATGTCCAGGAGCTACCAGATAAGACAGCTGAGAACCACTTGGGGGAGTGCGCTTACCTGTTGATCTCAGTGCTGTTAACTGAGCAGAAACCATGGTAACCTACACGTTCAGGGGTCAAGAGGCATGTGCTGTGCTAACACTCTTCATGTATTTTCCTCCAGCCTCAGCCGTTATTTTTTATTATGAGTGCTATTTCACAAATGAGAAACTCAAAGTTGAGTCAAGTTTAGTAAAGATTTCAGAGGTGTTAGAAGGTGGTCAAAGATTTGACTACACAGTGCTTCTACTCTGAATTCCTAGCACACGGAGCTGGAGGAACAGCGCACCTGCTTCATACACACGATCCACAGGGATGGAGTCAGCGCAGTGTGCACTGCAGTGGTCCAGAGCAAACACCCAGCCAGAGTGGCAGAGTGCTGGGTGCTGTGTGAAGCAACAGTGGCCGTTTGGTGGGAATGGGTACCCCCTAATGATTCTGGGAAGACTGTGTATCCCTCCAGCACAGACCTTCCACCTCACAAAACTCAAATCCTAGTGGACCATAAACTTACATACAAGACATGGGCTGTGAAATATCTAGAGGAACACATGGCTGCAAAACCTACATAGCCTGGAGGTGGTGACGATTCTTTTTCAATCAAATGCACCTGCATGATCCACAAAAGAAAAAAATAAATCGAAATAAAAATAATAATTTATGCTCTAGGAAAGACATGCAAAGGAAATCAAAATAGAAGACACAGGCTGAGATAAAACATTTGCAAGACATCTGATAAAGAATTTCATCCAATGTATATAAAGAACACTTAAAAGTCAAGAATGAAAAACAACCCAATTAAAAATGTGCAAAAGATAGGAACCAACACATCACTAAAGAAGATATACAGATAGCAAGTAGACCTCTGAAAGACGCTCATCATGGGACATGCTGGGTCCAAACAGCAACAGCGTGCTATGTCCATTCTGATGGCTGAAATCCAAGACACTGAGATTGCCAGGCACTGGGACCAGGCAGGGCGACAAGTGACCTGCACTGCTGGTTAGAATGCAAAGTGGCCCAGCTACGTCAGAGGGCCATCGGGAAGATTCCTACAGAGGTGCTCCCACATGTTACACAGGCTGATGTGAACAGAGGCTCCCACCCAACCCCTGTACCTGAATATTCGTAGCAGCTTTATTTACAATAACAACACCCTGGAAGCAACCGACATGTCCTTCAGTAGGTGACTGGAAACAAAGCAGAGGTAAATCCTTAAGCTGAATTTATCCAGCAGCAAAAACTAAGATCTCATCAAGCAGCAGTGGAGACCAGGGCTGACCCCAAGTCCTCCAGGGCCCACTGCTGACCGGGGCTCATCTGAAGAGGAGGCACGGGGGCTGGTTCCAGTTCTGTGGTATTCTGGAGAAAGCAGAACCCAGCATTGGCCAGAACCACAACAGAGCAACAGGGTTCCCGGGGCAGGCAGGGGGTCCAGTAGGGAAACGGGTGACTTTTCCTGAAGCGAAACTCCTCTGTAGGATCCAAGATACCATGCTTTGGTCAAAGTGCATGGAACTTCACACCACAAAGTGCAAATCCTAATGAATGCAAATAAATAACTCATTTATGAGGTTGGGGGTCTCCAGATGGAACGCAGAGTGTGACAAAACGGATGGATTAACTGTTATTCTAAATTTCATCAAACAAGTTCAGTGACGGGAGTGAGGGGTAAAGGTGTTGGCTCCTGTAACTTGGGGAATGATCTATGACGTGAAACCAAGACAAAAGGAACTGTGCGTGAGAACCCTAGCCTGGACACAATGCTCAGGTTTGTTGTTTGTTTGTTTGTTTTGTTTTGTTTTGTTTTGTTTTGTTTGAGGAGGTGATACATGACAAGTACTCTGGTACCACCAAAACTGATCCTGGAATTGAACAATTCAGTAAATAGATGACAGAAGGTGGGGCCTGGTTTCTCACTATTGGAAAGGAAATTTACTGGTGAACAAGAGAGACAGGCTAAAATAACCACATGTAACTGTCTTGTTCACAGCCTAGTTGGTCTAGCGCAGTGGAGTAGGTTACAGACAGGCCAAATAAAGTACCTGGAGACAGCATGGGAGACATGTGGTTTATTGGGGGAAACTTACAGGACAGCAGAGGCTGCTCCAAGAAGAATTCAGAGGCAACGGGATTCCAGGGAGCAACCGTCCTGGTGAACCTGCAAGAAAGTCGGTTCCCACGGATAACACTGACTCGCCCAAGGTCCTGTGTGTGTAAGAGAATGCACTGTCCACCACGATGATCTGTGTCTGGACTTTCCAGCCCAGGCTTGTTCCCACTGTGAGGTTTTTAGGGTACAGATAAGGGGACAGTTAAGGACAAGGTACCTTACTCTTCCCCTTTGGTTTAGGAACAATACAAGAATGAATTAAAGTTGGAGACATAGGTGTGAACTCATTTTCACTTACGAGAGATGCAGATGGTTACAGATGGAAATATTTTTATACATGCATGGTGCTGTGTGTGTGTTGTGTGCATGTACGCTTGTGTGCACTCCTAGTCTGTCAGCTGAGATGGCAACAAACAATATGGCACAGCAGCAGGCACACACAGAACCCAGACCTTGGTTGCTCGTATCATTCACCAATCAAAGAATCCAGTGTCTGGGCTGGGCTTGTGGCTAAGTGGTAGTGTGGGGCCCTGGGTTCAATCCTCAGCACCATATATGAATAGATAAAATAAAGATATTCTAACTATAACTAAAAAAATAATAAATATTAATAAAAAAAGAAAAAAAGAAACCAGCTTCTTAGAGGAATGTTGGATTCTAGCACTGGGGTAGAAAATGTGATAAATGAGCCGGGGACCTAGTTATAGGGCCAGAAAGAGCTGTGGCTTCAGTGTGTCCCGTCTGAACCTCAGGTGTGACCAACACTGTGGTCCCGAGAGGTGGGGCCTCAGAGGACCTTCTGCTCCCAGGCTCCTCCCCAGGGCCAGGCCAGGCTCTCCCAGGCTCAGTCCCTCAGTGCTTGCTTCAGCTGCTACTCGCCTGTTCTCGCCTCGTTACTGAGGAGGTGGGTACGTTTCTGAAGCCTCATTTTGGAACTGTCTTGTAAAGAGGTGAGAACAAGCGAGAATCTAATGGCATCCAGTAAGAGGCTCTGTCAGCTGTCCTCGTCAGCTCCTCCCAGGTCACTGGACACTGCTGTCTGTGTCTCCAGTCCTTCTCCTGACACCCTGGGTCACAGCTGCCTGTGGGAGAAGCCCATGGAATGTCAGGTGCCAGCCTGGGGCCCAGGACACTGTGTGGAGGGCACTGCTGCCTGCCCCCTGGCTGCTGTCCTGCCCCCTGTCAGGGGCTCCACTCGGCCACCCAGCCACTCCAGCTGCCAGTGCCCGCTGGCCTTGCCCCTCATGGTGGGCCCTTGTGCATGGAAGTGAACTAGATTTGGGTCCCGAGTGACACTTTGTCCAAATACCACCATTCTTCCTTGAAATTCCACGGGAACCTTCTTGCATGGTGTGGTCGCACACATTCTGCTTGCTCAATTTATTGGGGCTTAAGATATTTGAGGGTGCTACTGCCCTGAATTTATTGAATTGGGCAGCCCACTTCCTCTAGACGGTTCTCCGTGTCTCGATTAGTGAAGTCCACGTGTCTTTGCTTCCAGGGGCTCTTTAATTGTCCCAGCAAACATGGTTGAATCTCTCTTTCCTTCCTCCCTCCCCTCCTTCCATCTGTCCTTCCTCCCTCCTTCCCTTCCCTTCTTTCAGTACTGAGGTTGAACCCAGAGTTACTTTACCACTGAACTATGCCACCAGCGTTATTTATTTATTTTGACACAGGGTATTGCCAATTTGCTGAAGCTGGCCTTACACTTGTGATCCTCCTGCCTCAGCCTCCTGAGTCCCTGGATTGCAGGTGTGTGCCACAGCACTCAGCTCAGATTTCTTTGTAACATGTGAGTTGGAGACATGGGGGGGCGCAACACTGGTCGGGTAACACTTGGGTAAAGACTACCCTTAGGACCACAACCCAGTGGTTCTGTCTGTGGGTTCACAAAATTCTAAGAGTGTAGACAAGAGTTTTGGCATCAAAGATCTAGTGAAAACTGTATTTACAGTTATCTCCAAGCCAAGGAAGAAGACTTGGTAATCAGTTTCCTCCCTCCCTCCTTCCATCCTTCCATCCTTCCTTCCTCTCTCTTCTTCCCTCTCTCTTCCCTCTGTTCATCATAATCTAGTTTCTCCAAAGACCTTATTCATGTTTTACTGTCTATTCCTTTCAACTTTAAAAATATCAGCAAAATGCCTCATGTAATCTCATAATTCCAGACCCTCTTTCCACATCCTAAGTCAATGCGTGGAAATTCCCCTGGCCGTCACTTCAGATATGCCTTGGAGAATTTCAGAAGGGCAGTTGAAAACACACGGAATTTCGTCTTGCCAGACATTTGGCCTAAATCTATTTTTCACGGCTTCGTGATTGTTATATTTTCCATAAAATCGATCTCAATGCAGACATTATGGTGAATTTCACAACAGCTAATACAATTGCCCAAATGGAGACGTTCGTCTACCTCCGTGGGAGCGTGTGATCCGAGCAAGTGAGCAGCTCGCGGGGATCCCTCCAGATTTCAGTCTGATGAGGGAGTTTGGAGCTGGCACGTGCTGGAGGCGAGAATTATATTGAGTATTCTTAATTAACAGTTGTGTTTGATCAAGGATTTGTAAGTTAGCAGCTGGGAGAAAGTGAGAATTGAATTCAGAGCAGACACCGCAACAGTGGAGCTTGCGGCCTCGCCGAGAGGGGCCTGGGAAACCCAGAGCGAGCGAGGTGGGTCGGAGGCACCGGCCTGGGCTTCTCTTTCCACGGAAAGAAACCACACGTTGAGCAGTGCGGTACTCCTCCTGGAATGCTTCCCGGGTCCGCCTGCTGGAGATCCCATTTCTGTCTTAAATTTAGCAAGTATCCATCCTTCCCCTCCATCAGAGGCTCAAATTTGTCCATTTTTTTATCTCAAACTCAACAGGACACCCCGCTCTTGTATTTGCTGGACCGGGCGAGCCTGCCCAGAGGCCCGGCCTGTTTGACTGCAGGGCTGGTGCAATGTGCTTGTTCCTCTGGGGACCCCAGGCGCAGGGCCTGGGAGGCCAGGATCCCACCTGCCTGATGGTTCACACACCCCCTCTGTCCCCTGTGGTGCTTCTATGACTCCTACTTTTTGGGCTTGGCTCTAAGGATCTTCCAAGGAATCTCACCTTACAACCGCCTCCTCTTGACTTCTGAACATCTTCTCTACTCCTCGCTCTCCCTGGTGACCTCTGGGTCCCTGGCAGGTGTGGCTCCCAGGCTCCTCCCCGTCTCCAGCATTGGGTCTGTTTGGATAGCTGCACTCTCCTCCAGCTTCTTCCTCCTCTAGGCTCTATAGATGTACATTCATGACCCCAGGACGCTTGGACCCCCCACCCAGAATCTCAGATAGGTTTCCAAACTTCCAATCTTTGGGATTCGAGTTTGTTATTTCCTAAACTGTTCTAGCCCACTACAATTTTGTCCTCATTAGCTCTGTTTTATAAATGATATTTGCTCAACTTTATGGGGTGCATTATGGTAATTCAATACATGTGTATCATGTGTAATCATCAAATCAGGGTGATAAACATTTCCATCCCTTCAAACATGAATCATCATGTTAAGTGTTCAGAATGTCTTCACATCTTCCCTGGGCATTTTTAAGTATATCCCAGACTGTGTCGGCCCCTGGTTGCCCGACTGTGCTGTGGCAGAACCAGTCCTTCCCCCACTCCCAGGGTTCTGGTGCTCCTTAGTAACTGTCTCCGGCTGCCTTTCCCAGGCTCCAGTGACCCCAATTCCATTCTATTCTTCTATGAAATTGACTGATTAATTTCAACAATCAAGTGGGAGCTTGAGCCCACTACCATTAACCACTCCTTGCAACGTCTAGAGCACTAAAATGCTATTCCAGATAATATGGTCTTTACTCCCATTACCTATGTTTCTGTTGTTGGTGAGACTAAGCTGTAAGAACCTGCTGCACCCTGCACAGGACTCTGGTGCCATATGAGAGGAACACCACTAACAGGTCCACCCCACACAGGAGAAGTTGGTGAGCACCTGTCCAAGGCCACGTACAGCAGGTGGTAGAAGTGAGGCGGCTGACTGTAGGGCAGGCAAAGCACATGTCCCTCACCTGGCAGGTACCCAGCACTCAGGAAGCAGTTCCTGGTTCAAAGTTAAAACTCACATCAAGAGCCTTGATAGTCATGTTCAGAAGTGCTTTATTGGGTGGATTCTACTTATTATTTGAGCTAGATTCTAAGACTCAGAGTCCGCAGTTTATTGCAGCCACTGTGGCCTGCCGGAAGAATTCTTGTTTGTCACACGTATGTGGGAGGTACAGTGCTTTACTCAGGGCCAGCATTTCATTACAGCTAACAAGCATGGCTGTCCTGCACGTGGGACCCAAGCTGACCCTAAATAATGATTTGCCTAATAAGTGGCTTGTGCTTATAAGCATCAATTTATGTTTGTTAATTTTAGGCATAAATACCACCTAATGCAAATGGATTGTAAGAATCCCTTAAACTCTTCAAGTTTATTCAAAAATTAACTTAGCTATCCATTCACGTGCAGAGCTGATTATTAGTCTTAGTGGTCATCAGGTAGATAGGTAGGTCGCTCTCTGGCCTCTGTGGTATCCTCAGATGGTGTGGAAGAAAGTGGAAGAGAGGTGAGGTGTCTTGGTGGGATAATTATTATTTCCGGACTACTTGAGCATTTTGGAGTAAGTTCACAATGGGGATTTGTAGTGCATCTGGAGAAAGAGTAGAGGGCAGCCAGAGCAGGTATAGTCACATTAAAGTTAGAAATATACTTCTGAGCTATTTTCAAACTGTTCTTAAGAATTGCATGCAGCTCTTCTTCAGCATGGAGAGTTGTTGGTTTGAACCCAACCTGAACCCAGTTTCCTTAGGGAGAGTCTTAAGACATCCCATTCAACAAGTGCCTCTGTGATTCAGGCCAGTCTGGCACATGGAAGCATCGTCCTGAGCTGCCTTTATTTAAGGAAAACTAAGTGGAGTGGTGGCGTCTAGCGCTGACTGTATACCCGAATCACCAGGAGGGTTTAGAAGTTCTGTTGCTCAGCAGCCCCAGGGATTCAGATGCGGTCTGTCTGGGGTGGGGAACACTGGGCACCTGCAGATTGGAAGAATTTCGGGTGCCTCTGCTACACAACAGGGCTGCTGTCTTCCTGAGAAGGGGAGACAGCAGGACTAGACGATTCAGAAGGTAAGCGGGCACAGTAACCTGGCACCTGCGCCTTATTTGTTGGCAAGTTCAGCCTTCTCCAAAGCCATGTGCTCCTGGGCACAGGTGTGCCTGCCTGCCTTCCTGTCCCAGTGCTTAACCAGAAGACTGCATGTGGTGACCCACCATAAATGCTGAGGGAGTGAAAGTCCTACCTGGTGTCCCCTCCATCGCATGGCGACCATTTGTTGACTAGTGCGCTGTCTTATCCTGAGGAGCACATCTGCGTTTCTGGGTGCATCTGAGGATACTGACTTCGCCCAAAGCAGGGTCTCCCCTACAGTGGTAGGAAGGTGGGGATGCACTTCTTAGTAGGCATTTCATTTCATGCTATGTTTTATGTTTTAAATCACATTAAATTTCAACTTTCCAGATAAAAAGTATGGGGCAAGGCTTTAGGATCATTATCTTAGAAAGAGAAAGATCATAGATAGTTTAACTACTTTTATGGTTTAAAAGTAGTTAAAGACAAAGCTAGATAAGGTATTAAGGTAAAAATGTGGCACTTTGTGGCCTTTTTTTTTTTTTTTTTTGGTACCAGGGATTGAACTCAGGGGCACTCGACCACTGAGCCACATCCCATCCCCATTTTTATATTTTATTTAGAGACAGGGCCTCACTGAGCTGCATAACACCTTGATTTTGCTAAGGTTGGCTTCGGACTCATGGTTCTCCTGCCTCAGTCTCCTGAGCCACTAGGATTATAGGCATGTGCCACCAAGCCCAGCCTGGTACTTTGTTTTTAGACACAAAAAAAATTCAACAATTATAAAAAATCTATTTCAAAATCATATTTTCGCTCTCTACCTACAACTTGTTGGGACTGTGGGCTCAGCTAGTGTTCACGGTGCTCTGGCACCTATGGTTTATGTGGTAATGATAGGCATCTTGTTCCTTCCTCTCATCCACTTAAGAAGGAAACCACCCCTCTGTTCTCCGTGCACCTCTCCCGTGTCTTAACCTCTTCTTGTTCTCTTGATTTTCTCAATGACAATTAAGTGAATCTAATGAGAGAGAGAAGGGCTTCTTGCTTTCTGCAATTTGTACTGCTTTGGTTACTTTTAAATGAGCAATCTGCTTGTCCCCTGACCTGGGAAGGGAGGACTTCCAGGCCTGGAGAGGAGGGGACTCATCCCACTTCCCAGCTTCTCCACCAGGGCTTGGTAGAGGGCTAGCTGGCCACGATGACTGGGCTCCTTCCGTCCCACAGGTCTGCCCAAGGCCTGCCTCAACCTGGGTGGCGTGTGTCTGGTGTGGGAAGGTGGGGATGCCTTCCACCTGTGGGGCTTCTGCCCCAACAGGACAAAAGACAATATGTGGAGACACTTTGGGTTGACAACATTTGAGGGAGGGGTGAGAAGCTGCCACTGGCATCTAATAGGAAGGGCAGAGATAAGGAAAAACACCCAGGGACACCAGGGCAGCCTGAAGCAGCTGTCGGTCCGTCCACTCCAAGGCCAGCAGTGCACAGGGCTGAGGAGCCAGGCCACATGGCTATGTCCTAGAGGACAGAGGCCGTTGTCATCCAATACATCCAATGCTCCTTAGACAGATCCGCACTCAGGGATTTCTGAAATTAAACCAGAGATCTCAGCACTTTGTTCTGAGCACCTTCCGCAGGGGACCCACCATGACATTTAAATCATTTCTTTTGCGCAGCAGCTTGGGGGCCCCTGCAAAAGTGGAGATGATATTGGGAGGTAGAGCTGGGTTGCTCAAGTCATCCTGTGGTGTGATAGTACTTTCCTCAAACCCCTGAGGTTCCCAAGGACAACGAGAAGTGCCTATGAACATCTGGGTGCTGGACAGATGACCAGCCCACAGTGTGAGCATTCCCAGATGGCAGCTGGGCCATCGGAGAGGACCTCCTGGAAGCCGGATCCTGCCATGCCCAGATCAGGCGGCAGCAGCAGCAGCAGCGGGGACTTTGGACCCTGAAGGCACAGCGTGTTGGGGACCGTCAGCTCTTCATTCTGGGAAGACACACGTTTCCACAAACACGTGAGGGGCACTGGAGTCGGGGAGAAAGGCCCCTCCACACAGCCGCTGGCTGCTGTGCGGCCCTGGTGCCGCCCCCTTCCCTGGGGCTTGGCTTCCCAGGGGGTGGGTCTGGGGCTGCGTGGGGGGACAGCCTGGGGGAGTCACGCTTGCCCTGCCCTGGCTGTGTGGCTGTCCTGAAGGGACTGAATTCTTTCCACGGGGTCACCAACTCTGCCCGGGTGCCACGAGGAAGCTGTGGGTGAGGGAGTGACAGGGAAACGCAGTGACCTGAGCCCGGTCAGGAACAAGAGCAGGTGCCACGAGGGAGAGAATGAACAAGCCCGAGGCCACCGGGAGTGTGAAGAGGCGCCTCACAGAGACCAGGTGCAGGTGGTCTGTCCTGTGCTCCTCTGGGGCCTGAGGGACAGTTCTAGGCCCAGCCTCAGGGTCCTGGCTCTCCTCCCGCTTCCTGTCCCCTCACCTTCTGCCCAGGCCACCATGAGGACCCTGAGCTCCTGCGGGAAGCGCTCAGAGCCCTCCCCGCTGCACTTCCCCTGCGCAGCCACACTGCTGTTGTCCTAGCGTCCCCAGCCGTCCCCAGCCGGGGAAGGACGGCTCCCCATGGGTAGAGAAGAGCAGGAGTCTGGCTTTCCTGGAGGGTGACTTCATCCCCTGCTCCCACGGGGAAACCGGGCTCTGTATGGAGGGTTTTATTCATCTGTTTTCCTGGTTGTCAATATTGGTGGGTTCTCCTGGCGGCCAGCGGGGGAGGCCAGGGGGGTTGTAAGCACGCAGCATGCAGAGGTCGCCGGACCACAGAACACCCTCCAGGCCCAGCATCGCGGGACCTGGACTGGTGGGGTGGTGTGCCACCCTCAGGCGGTGACAGTGCTGCTCTGCTGTCCTCGACTGGAACTCGAGTGGCACTTGTGACTGTGTCCACACCTGGAGCACACTCACCCTGCCTTGTCTGACTCTCGGGGAAGGAAGCAGCGCAGTCACTCTGGGGCCTGCCAGAAAAGACGCGGCCTCTCGGGAGTCTGCACCCTGCCTCTCCCTCCTCCCGTTGAGCCTGAGCCCTGGGGAGAGCTCAGCCTCCTGAGAGCCACCGGGCCCCAGGCACAGCCTCCTTGGCGCCAGTCGTCAGCAGGCCAGGTCCCTGGAGTCAGCCCAGGGCCTGTGGCCCACAGCAGGTCTGTTATCCAGGAAATCCCAGGCTTGCCCAGGATGCTGTCCTCAACCCGCAGAGGGTACAAAGGTTTGCCTTGAGGGTGAAGCAAAAGAAAATAGATAAACCAAAGCCCATCCCTATCTGGCATCATGGGAAGAGAGTCCCGTGCATCTTCCGAACCACCTCCCCCAGGAGGATACACTGCCGGTCGGGCGGGAGCTGGCTGAGGGCTCCAGGTGTCAACACCTCTTCATGGGTGTCATTCCTCACAAGGACTAGGAGGTGACATCCCCCTCTGAGGGCCGATATCATTAGCAGCAGTATCAAGAGCCAGTGCCCACCTCCAGTGCCCACCGTGTGCCAGGATGCTGTCTAGGAGCACGGGAAGCCGTTCTCCAGGCCTGCAGCTGACGGAGGGGGGCACGGAGCACCTGGTAACCTCTCAGCACTAGCTGGCCAGGCGGGGCTAGGCGTGAACAGCCCAGGGCAGCAGCGCATTGGCAGTGAGTGCGGCCACCCTGGGGCAGCAGAGCTGGGCTCAGGCCCACAGGGCACCTCTTAAAGTCCATCTGAAAAACCGAGTCCCACAAGGAAACCTGGTCCAGGTTTTCACCCACTGCCATCCGTTTGCAAGCCGCCTGCTCTGAATGCTGACTTCGCATATTTGGGAAGTCAAATATGTATAATGAGAACTTAGTGAAGAGAAGGCTAGAAAATGTGAGGGGTGCCCTGCTCCTCCCCAGCATTTAGAGCTTCAAGTCTGTGGCTCTGCTGGGCAGACTCTGATGAGGTGAAGACACTTTGTACCCAGCCCAGAGAGGGAAGCTCCGCTATCCAGCGTAGAAGGACGGCTGCCTTATGAAGAAGGCAAGCAACCCCCCCTCAGCTGCTTTGAGAAGCCAGATTCCTAATTCATGCCACATGAGCTGGTAACAGAAAACTCAAGTGAGGTCCTCAAAGCCACTGTCCCTCCCTTCCAGGCCACCTGCCCATCCACAGAGCCTTCAGCCAGAGCAAAGCAACTCCCAGCACAGGGCCAGAGCACCTCAGACCAAGAGGGAAGAGACGTTCTGTGGAGCAATTTCAGAAATTGGGACCAGGAATAGATTCCTAATGGTTGTCTCTTAAGCTGACCTCTGCTCTTGAGGGAACACTTATGGTCAAGAATAGTTCTCTATAGCCAGGAATCCATAAAATAAGAACAATGATGTCTCTCATCTGCCTTTCAGTAAAAAACATTACTTGAAATCGCAAAAATGATTTCTTTAAAATACTAAAACCCCTTAATTATGTTTTTTATTTAAAAAAATCACATCAAGGTTGAGTAATAATGGTATATAAAGCATATATGTATGTTTAGTTAATACATACCTATTTGCAAATTTATACATGCTCAGAGAGCTGGTTGGTAGCATTTTATATCTAAGAAAACTCTGACATAATTATGTAATAAAAAGATACATATTAGAAAAGATTAAAATCATGCACCAACACAAAATTGATGTGATTATTTTATAGTTTAAATAAAATATAAAATACAAAATGCATTTATTTAATAATTTCAAATTTTCACAAAGGAAAACAACTAAATACACAGAAACACATGAGAAGTGAGATGGGAACTTGCATTTATGTGACTTTTTTGGGTTAAGATGCACTTTCCTGAGCCTCAACTTACTGGTGGCCTTTCAGCCTATGGGGTCAGCCCCCACGTGCTGGGGTCCAGGTGGGAACATGCAACATCAGCTTCCAGAGCTCAGGGAGACTGACTCATGCAAAATCAGAGCAAGGAAGTGGTGACCTGCAGTGGCCCTGGAGTCCAGCGTCACCTTCCTGCCACTGTCTGGCAGCCACAGAGGAAGGGCAAGAGTCAGTGAGGAAGACCCAGGTTTCAGGATTGATGGCATTACAAAGGGAAAGAAAAGAAAAAGAAACAAGTGATTGTAAAAGTCAATGGCAACTAGTAACCAGTGAGACAGGTGGAAGTGGTCTCAGTGTGTTCAACACCGCAACTTGGTAAAGAGGAAACGGGACCAGGCCAACCACCTTACCCTCCGTCAGGAGCTGCTGCTGCTGAACCAAGGACGGTGGGCAGGCGCCCTCCTGCAGCTCCAAGAGCAGGGAGTGTGTGGGGCCTGCTCCTGGAGCTCACCACACAGCACGCAGGAAGACCCTTTCCAACTAGAATGTGCCTTCAGAGAAACAGAGGGGAATATCAGTGCTAAATAGTGAAAGAGCAGTGTAAAATATTGGAATGCCCCAAATTTTAATCATCTTTGAATCTGATAATTTTTTAAAAAATTAAGCAGCTTTCCTAAGAATAAAAAGCTGATTTTTTATAGATCTAAATTAAATGATTGTTTGAGAGCCGGGCACTGTGGTACATGCTTGTAATCTCAGCAGCTGGGGGGGCTGAAGCAAGAGGACTGCAAGTTCAAAGCCAGCCTCAGCAATGTAGTGAGACCCTCAGCAACTTAACAAAATCCTGACTCAAAATAAAACAAATACAAACACTGGAGCTATGGCCCAGGGGTTAAGTGCCCCTGGGTTCAATCCCTGATACCAATACATACACATATACATCAATCAATCAATAAATATTTTTAAAATGATCATGTGAATATTTATCTAATGTGAATTTGATAAATAGTTTACAATTAAGGGCCAGATCTAGTAGTTTCTTATTTACAGGAGAAAAACATGACTTAGTTTATGAGACAATGGATTGTCTCTCTTTAGGTCTCAGAAGACTAGATGATGCACAGAGACATGCATGTGTGTCATACGCACAGTAATGCGCAGTGGAGGGGTATGAGTACTGCCAGCAGACATGAATGAATAATAAAGCAAATCACATTCTAATTTTGCTAAATACTGGAGGCTATTATCAAGTTTGTTGGTATAAAATAATTCACATTTATATTTGAAATTTTAATAAGAGTAAAAACAACCTAAAAATCGACTCATTTTCTCTATCTGTATGTGATCATTTTAAATGGAAGCTGGGATCACAATGACTTTTGGGTTCAAGTTTCTGTTCTGTTCTTTACGACATCAGCTGTTCCACGCCTACTTCAACACCTGTCCATCTGGCCTCCCACACCACCTTCCTTCCACCCAAGATAGCCCAGAGCTTGTCTCTCTCTGAGTGCTCTGCTTTCTATAAAGAGACACTGGTGATAACTCTACTAACCAACAGTAGAGTATGACATGGAGTCCTTTGCTACATAAATCATTAAAATCATGTCTTCACAAGAATATCTAAAGCAATTGTTGTCTGAATGTCTAGCTCTATTCTCACTGTTTTTACATAAACTCTTCTATGTCTATCCTTGACAATTTACCTCTAACCCTGAATCTGCCCCCTCATCCTCATGATTAAATTAATACTCATTTATACAGAGATTGCCTACACAACTACGTACTATAGCTAGCCTAGTATCGAGCACTCAATCAAAAATATCTCCAACTACAGTAAGTTCAGCATTTTGCCTGCTTTGCTGTAGAAATGAACTGGTAACCAGTGATACTGGTAGTTGCTACTGGTAATGGTTTTAGTTAGGTAAAGCGCACGCTTTGACTACTCCACCAAGTCTTACTTTAATCCGTCTCAAATCGGGAGCACCGTGCTTCATTATCTACTTGGTGTGTTTCTGAGGAAGGATGTGCGCCTGGTAATTGTCCCTTCGTGGAGTTTGTGCTCACGTAGCTGTCCCTGGTCAGTGAATGTCCTCACTGACTGTCTTCTCGAGAGCCTTGCCCTGTGGCCTTGGGACAGGATGCTGCTCAGGGAATACAGTCCATCAGATTTCCTGCTGAAGTCAGCACGTGAAGCAGGCAGGGTGGTTCTAAGCTCTTGGACAGGCAGGAGAGAGGCAAGGACATTACTAGTCACTTCTGGGAGGACTCACTGGTCTTGTTTCAAACCAGTTCTAATCTGCCTGAGGGAGAAAGTGCCACACAGTAATCCCCTGTGGAATGCGCTGCTAATTAAATCCCTCTGATGATTACATCATGTGTTAGCAGGCTCAGCCCCCTCCATCACTCATGATCCTTTCTTGGACAAAACAGAATGGGTGCACAAGGGACCAGGGGTGCAGCAGATGCTCCTAGGGAGGAAGGCTGCCAAGTTCTGTTTGCGAAATGTGATCCGGCCACAGCCTCAGCGAGGACTCCCCGGCCCTCCCCAGTGAGCATCAGGTTCACTGAGATAATGACGCCCAGCCTTGCCACCTCCTGGCAGGGTGTCCTTGCTAGTCCAGAATGCCCAGCAAGGGTCAGAGGGCTGGCTGCGGAGGGTGCTGACTTACTCCAGGGAGGTTCTGTGATTTTGTTGTTCCTGAGCAGCGGCCACCAGGTCTCCATGTAGATGATCTCAATATCATTCTAAATGGGAAAAGGCGAATGATTGCATCATCACAACCTTAATTTAAACCTCTCTATCTCCAGAATTTGCTTTATGGTTCTTAGGGTTTTGTTGTTGCTGTTGTTGTTTTATGCGTACATGCAACCCACACCCACTTCTTGAAGTTTTAAGTGTCTATACATTTAACACAAGAAATTAAGACTTTTACTCAAAATTTCTGTAGATAACATGAGTAACAAAATTCAGTATTTACCAGATATATCTTAAAAGAATAAAAATGTAATTATAGTCATTCAAATTACCAAATTGTCAATTAAACTGGATGTCCTTCTTACAGTAGGCTTTTGGAATAAGGAAGAAAACAACATGACACTATTATCAGATATTCACATAAAAGTCAGGAAAAGGAAGACACTTTTAAAAGCCAATTCATCCCAGGGTTTTAGCCTTTTAGTTTGACCTACACTTCCAGTATGTCCACTCTGATTCTTAGAGGAATATCCGAGTCAGGACTTCTGCTGGTCCTTAGTATGTAGCCATATATTCTCACCTGGTCTAACCAGCTGTCACACACTTTGAATATCAGACTGGGCTCTTTCTGATCAGCTGGTGTGTCTGCCTCACTGATTCTAAATATTTTGATGATCATTTCTGCTTCTAAGATAAAATATGCAAAAATTGTTCATAATCTATTGGCTCAGCAAGGAATAAGAATTAGTAATTTAAGTCTTATTTCTAAGAAAAACAAAAAACACTGAGGACCCAAGTCCACGTTGGAAGGCACAGAGTGGGGGAGGGAGGTTTGGGACAGCTCCTTCCCAGTGGGCCGTGTGCACAACTGCACCAGAAGCCATCTGCCCATCTGCAGATCCGCTCCCTTGGGAGATCTCCAGTGGAGCCCCAGCTGCCACCCTCTGAGCACGGCCAGGAGCACAGAATGAGCATGCACTTGCCTTTGAGGTGAGGCTGACCTGCTTTCACCTCCTGGCCCACAGTTCTCTACCTGTGTGAACTAGGAGAGGCTATTCACCCCTCTGCATCTCAGCTTCCTCCATTTGTATTACTTGGGATTAGACAGGGTCTGGTGCTATAAGAAACAGGCCTCAGAATCCTGGAAATGAGACCCAGCTCTTCTCCTTGCAATGGCTGAAATCAGCCCAATGGCTATGAGGGAACTTAAGAGAAGCCAGTCATTAGTTCAGGAAATACAGAGAATGGGATCTGGACAGTGCTAGTGACCTCACAAAGTCACCAGGTAAAGGCTAATGAACTGTGTTTTCAAAGCTGACGGCATAAGCCATGGCACCTAGGGCGTGTGCAAGAAGCAGTGGCCATGATTCTGATGCAGCATTTTATTTCTATGGTTATGTCTCGAATGCAGAGGAGACTCAGCCCCCAGGTACGGTGCCTACCATGACTCCACTGCCTTCCCTGGACCATGGTGGACAACCAGAGCCATGAGAGATCAGCGCGATGCTCCCAACTGCGTCCCACTGAAGGGTCTGTGCATTAACAGACCACCTGCCCTTGGGGCCGACCAGCAAAGCCAGGAGGTGAGCAGCACCTCTCCTGGACCTCTTCACTGGAGCCTCTGGCTCTGAAGCTCTTCCTCTGGTGTCTGGGTCGTAAACTTCCAGGGCCACCTGCTCCTCCTGGCCACCTGCTGACTTGTCTGTACCCAACTCCACAAGATAAGTCCAATGCACCTCCCAGTGTGACTTCCACAAGGCCTGAAGCCAGTGTGCTCACAGGAATTTAAAAGAGGAGGCGAAACAGAAGACATTGCCTGCAGCAGGTTGAGGTACCCGGAGGGAAAGCAAAGCCGGTCAGCTCTCTAGAGGCGAGCAGGCCAGGCCAGGCCTAGGTCACCCACAGACCCCACAGGGCCGACACCTGACCTGGAGCTGCAACAGCTGTTGCTGTTTGAGTCCTGCAGATGTAGCCCAGCTTTATCTCCCATGAGAACAGGTGTGACGCCCAGAGCCCACAGGGGACACCTGTTCACCTGCTCCCTTGCTTCCCATCACTGAGAGCCTGTCCCCACCGCCTCCAGGATGCGGTCAGAGGCCTCGGGCCTCTAAGTTCTCACCTCAGGGCAGCAAGCCCGACACCTCCAGGCCCGTCCCCTGCCCAGTCCCACTGCATGGGCACCGTGTCAGGCAAAGGCATCTGCCGGGGGACACGGATCTTCACACATTCGAGACCTCAGCGAAGCCGTCACTGTTTACTGGCAAACTGTCCACACTCCTCCCAACAGTTGGGACACCAGACTCCCTGGGACTCTGCTCCTAGCACCAGGCTGCCCCTGTCCCTCCAGTGGCAACCCCGAATGTTGCGTTGCCATCTTCTCCACACAACAGTGATCAGCTCTGCTGTCCCTGTCCTTGCTCCTGCTTAGCCTGTGGTCCACAAGCTGTTCTGTTCATTTATTTTTATTAATCAATTTATTTATTTTGATTAGGTATAAATGACACAGCATCAATGACTAAGTTAGAGTTGGGTTCCAGGTTGACCAGTAGGCCTCCGTGAGGGCTGGCAGGAGGTGGGGGCGGGGAACCTGGAGACCTGATGCTGTGCTCACTGCAGTTGCCAGGTAGTGGTACCCCTTGGGCTCACTGGTCCCTGCAAACGCACCCTTAGATCCTGATCCTATTGGAAGGGTAATAGAGGCGTCTTTATGGGGTAAGAATGCACAAGATGACAGTGTTTTCTAGTGTCGACGCACCTCGGCTCCAGGGCTTTGCTGATCTTCTGACTCAAGAGGATAACATCCCTTCCAGGCCAGCCTTCCTCCTTCTCTCAGGACAAAGCAGGGTCCACGCTTGGGGCACTCACCCCCTTCTGTCCCAGCAAGACACTCTTTTGCAACAGCTCAGAGAGGTTCAAGGCCACTCTCATCCCATGTGAGAACTCTGGCTGTCTCTGCTGTCCCAGAAACCCATATGGGGGGACCTGGAGCACCACCCCCACACCTGTGTCCCTAGTGCAGCCCCAAAGCCAGCTCCTCAAGCACAAAGACAGTCACCATCCCACCAGGGACGAGCATGCATCCACCTGGGGACAGTTGAGCACCTGGGGGAGGACAAAACACACCCCCCAGACCAGAGCTCCGAGGAAGGAATGCGAGTTGGAAGGAACTGCACCAGGCAGGTCCCTAGGGAGCCACTCGTGCCTGACCACCCTGTGGACCTGGAGCTCACGGGGCTGTGGCCCCTGAGCAGGTCAGCACTACAGCAGAGTGGGCGTTCACAGCACTGGACCTGGGACGAGCACTGCCCCTGGCTCCAGCTGGCGCTGGCTGGTGGGGGCACGTTTTCATTTATCCGTTCTCTAGCTCCAGCTCTGTGTGAATTGATGGGGAGACGGACGGACGGAGGCAGGACGGCGGCCAGTACTGTCAATATGAGGAGAAGGTGTGTGGGTGAGGACACAGAGGGTACTCCTAGACATCCCTGTGCTCCTTCAGAGGGAAAAAAGCCAACACAAACCCACTCCAGCGACTCAGAACCTGTGTATACAAAGTAACATTTCAGGTCAAGGAAAAGCTACTCTAGTGGCAAGTTTAAGTTATTTGGCATATTTGGAAAAAGGAGAACTCTACAATGCTCTTTTCAGGAATTCACTCCATTTTCTGTTTGGAAAAGCCATGTGCCACCCACCCACAACATGAGTGTGTACTCTTCCCTGAGGCCAAAGCACTGTCTGCTCCCTCCCAGGCTGCGGTACCTGCACACTGGGCAATCCCCAAGATTCTCAGATGCCGGAGATCTCAGGTGAAATGTTAGTTCTGATGATTAGATATCAGGAATTCTAAGACTGACTACAAGACTAGTTAGGTACCAGTGTTTGCCTTATAAAAATGCCCCATCCTCTGATTGAATGGATTGTCTTGTACCTGGTTTTCCTAGGTAATGGGATCCCTGTGAGTGTGAGCCTCAGACTACTCTGTAGTACCTGTGGTCCAGATGTTGGAAACGCTCACACACTATAAACTGCTCCCCAGGGTGATGGATTCCGAGGTGGGCCTTTGGATGGTGAGCAGATCAGGAGGGCTCTGCCTCACAGGTGGGATCAGCGACTTGGTAAGAAAGGCCTGCAGAAGCCCTTTACCCCATGCCTCCTGTGAGGACACAGAGCAGGTGCCCTCTCTGGAGAAGAGGCTCTCACCGGACACCAACTCTGCTCTTGGCCTTGGAATCCCAGCCTCCAGTACTAGGAGCAGCAGATTCCTGTTGTTCAGTTGACCTTAAGGTATTTTATGGGAGCAGCTGACAAGGACTAGGGAAGCCTTTCGTTCTTACTGGTTAGCCAAGGGCCATGGGGGATGTCTGGAATGTTGCACAGGCAGGCCCTTGATCACATCTAAGAACCGACTCACTCCCCTGTGTCCAATCCCACCCTCTCATTCTAATGCATGTCCAATAGAAAGCCAGCCATGGTCCATCTAAAACAGAAAATATAGTAACATTGCTGAGATAAAATTTCTGGACATGTATTAAAATATCACAAAATGTCCCAAAACTTAATGTCCCAAATCAGAAACAAAATCCTTTTTTTGCACATGATCTGCTGTTTGGGAGGGCTTGCTTCAGAACACCTGGGATCCACTACCAAACATATGTCCTAATTCTGTGCATGCAAATGGACAACACTCTACAGTTCTTCAGGTATGTAGTCCATGTCCTCCTGAGAAACACTGTGGCCCTGTCTCTCTGGGAACCACTGGGGCTGGTTTAGGTTAGCTCTAGTTTTCACACTGTGACCGAGGTGCTCTGGGGCACCACACTAAGGGAAGCATGCCTTCCGCTGGTCTGGCGCCCTGGGGACCGCTTGCTTGATGTCTATCACTTCCAGCATTAGATCATGCTGCAGTCTCTCTGGTGATGTCATATCGTTGTAAACTGAGCACTTGAGAAGTTGCCAGGATGAAAATCTGGGGTGTCCATTCTTGATTTCTAGGTTTGAGAAGTTGTGGCATGCACATCAGGTGCATGTGTACCCCAGTAAGTAATTGTGGTTACTTAAGAATGAAGTGAACCTATTTTTCCTTTCAGGTTCTGTATGCTTTTAAAAAAGGAGGTGTGAAATTGGGATCAAGATACAAAATGAATAGCAAAAAAGCATGGAGGGCTAACCTCTTTCATGAATGCCACGGCTGGACACTTCTCCTGGCCTCAGGAAACTGTGGAACATTGTTGAGATGCTAAGGTAGCCAGAAATTGGGAAAACTTGAAAATCTGTGAACTAGAAGCAGTAAAATTGGATGAGGCTTGGGGATGACCTCCAGTATCTCAGGGGAGACCCTCCTTCCTATCTTCTTCCACAAGAGCATCCTCAGGTGGGAGAGGAGTCTGCAGCCCTACAGCATTTAGGAGTTCAAGGTCCTCTTCCACGGAGGAATTTGCTCTTATGTCCCCATCTTCAGCTTCATTTAATTTGAACTGATTAATCAATTTTTGTGGTTATTTACTCCCCCACGAACAAGACGTTGTGTTTAGTTTTTCAGAAATTTCATTTCTGTGGCTGGAGGAGGTGATCGGATTTTGTAAGGAAATGATAAACTTGTCCAATTTGGACTCCATTGAGAATGCAAATCCAAGAGCTCATTTTCCTCCAATATCTCCAGTTTGCTTACATGCAACCAGCTAATTCCACCCACTTACTTTCACTAATGTTTGCTGTGATGGATTTGCCTTCCATAGCTACGTGTCAACAGGTGCCAACAGGTGACACCTGACATGCCATCAGTGTCCCCTTTCAAACAGTCACTAACGGCCTAAACCTAATCAATAGGCAGATAACCATTTCCAGCATCTCATTCCTAAAATGTTGTTGCTCTAGAAACACTTTTAGTGTCAATAATGGTGTGAATGGAAACAGAGTAGAATGGTAACCTATTATAGGTAAAATTCTTGGATCTTGTGAAAGTTTGGAAGGAACTGCAAAGTCAAGTCTGGAAGAAAAGGTGGCATTTAACAAGTCAAGGGCACCAGGCAACCCTGGAGGACAGGAGCTGCGGTCAGGGAGAGCTGGAAGGAGGAAGGTGGACCGTCAAGATGCCGGAGCTGTACCTGAGGGAGGAAGGTGTGAAAGTCCTCAGCACAGTATTGGTTCAGGGTGACACTGTCTGCACCTGCGAGTTGGCAGCCAGGCAGGAGAGCTGGGCTTGCTGCTGCTCAACAGCTCCTTGCCATGACAGAGAACAGGGTATGAATGTGTGGGATCCAAGTGGCTCTGCAGGCTCCCCCACTGCCTGTGCTGCATCTGCAGGGCAGTGAGTCCCGGGCTGACTCCCACCTCTCAGCCCACGAGGACAACTGTGAGCCAGAAACCCAGATGGAAGGAGGTGGAAGGGGTGTCCAGGAACCCCACCCCAGCATCCCAGCTAGACGGTAGGTCCTTCCACACATGCCACCCTTTATTGTCTGGCACCTGCCGCCTCTCGAGTTGGCGTCCTTCACCGTTTCTCCTTGTTACTCAGCTCTTCAGTTTTCAAGGGGAAACCAGTCTCTCTGCGTCCCCCGGGCCCTGTGTCCCACCCCCAGGTGCTGAACATGCTTTAGCAGGATCTTGTTTTAGAACTCACAGCCACCACTAGGTGGTCATCATTACCAGCCACGCCCCCCCCCCAGCTTTCCAAGTCAAGGTCAAGCCTTCTCCTCTGGCTGGTAGCTCTATTACTATTTCTGTCGCACTGTTTTCCTCACTATATCATCCGTGTCTGTTTCTTTGTTTCCCTGGTTAAATGCAAACTCTTTTAGACGGGAGACTCTATGCAGAGTGGCTCTTGGCACTGCCAACTCTATGCCAAGGGAGGAAGGAGAGGGGGGAAAAGAAGGCAAGAAGGAAAGAATAAAAGGAAGAGGGAGGAAAGGAAGGAAGGGAGGGAGGAAAGGAAGGAAGGAGGGAGAGAGGGAGGGAGGGAGGAGGAAGAGAAGGAGGAATGGAGTCAGGGAGGGACTGGTTAATGTAGTGAGCTCTTTTCTGTATTCCTCTTCAGCTGCTGCTCCTTCAGGCTCTCTTGGTCCTTGCTGCCCTAAGACACGCTGCTGGCCTCCTTTTTGCTGTACTACTCGTGTCACTGCAGAGAATTCTCTTTACAGCTGGATCCAATCTTTGACCCCATGATTATAAGAAAACAAATAGGTAAAGTTTAGTACTCCAAGATCCCAATCATCTCTTTTAATGTAAAAACTCCTGAATGTCACTTAGCCTCACACAGTAGAGACTGTGTGTCAGCTTGGAGACAATGGCAGAACTGCAGGAAGGACAAAGGGCCCTGCATAAGGGAAGCCTCCGATCCAGCTGCACCTCTTCTGGGTTCTGTGATCCGGAGCAAGTCCGGAGCTCTATGCTTCAATTTGTTGGGTCGGATGACAGCAATGACTGCTTACTGACGGCTTCTGCCTGCCGAGTGCATCACCTGTCTTCTCAGCATCAGGTGAGGTGGGCATCACTAGACCCTTTGCATAGTCTCCACTGTGCTGACCGGGAGCCCAGATCAAGCTGGATGCAGCTCATGATTTCCCAAGTCCATCTGGCCCTGAGCTCCTGCTGGTGAGGGTCATACAAAGCAATTAGCTATTCCGAGGGAGCCACAGCTCTGCTCTGCTTCAGATGCAGGATCACATCAACTCACACAAGTGCGTGCCGTGTGTAAGCACTGGCTCTGAGCTTTAGGTTCTAGAACGCAGCTTTCACTGCGGTGCAGGGCTGCCTTCTCAGGTTCGGGCTGGCCAGAATGTCTGCTGTGTCCCAAGCTTGTCAGCTTCTTGATGTTGATTTGGTTTTAATATTTTTATCTTTCATTGTCAGATTGTCAGCTATATTTGCTTTTTGTTCTCAGTCTTTCTATTTCTAGATGCCCTTGTTGAAACTTGCTGAACTTAATCTTCTGTGGGTGGAAAACAAGATAGTCAAAAGAAGCACTGAGTAGATTTCTTAAATATAGAAAATGAATTATGAAATATGTCTTGTTGGATTTCAATAATTATTGTGACTATAAAGAATCTTACAGTCTTATTTTTAAAAATTTTATGTGCAGTGTCCCAACCTCTCAATAGCTGAGGTCAAGTACTTGAACTAACTACTTTGGGAGAAGCAAGATTTAATTATATGGTAAAATGCATGCCCCGTCATGTCCTGGCATACTCAGGTAGATTTTATTTAAAAGTACTTTAAGGGCTGGGGAGCAGCTCAGTGATTGGGGACTTGCCCAGCCCACCCAAGTCCCTGAGTTCCATCCTCAGCACCCATGCAAATACTTTTACCTACAACATAAAAACAATCAGGACTCACCTGCACTAAAACCAGTACTTTTGATTCCCTCTTGAAAACCAAAGACAATATAAAAATTGTGGGAAGGGCCCATTTTCTTCCACTGGCAATTTATGTTTATGACAAAATGAAAAAAAGAAACATGTATTATAAAGGTTAAAAAGCAGATGATTTCATGTAAGCATTTCAAAAGAAAAAGAAAACCCACACTTCAGTTTCTGTTACTCCAGTTTTATGCCCACTTTTAATTGAGGAAATCTATCACACATAGGGAGAGTTAGACTATCATTTATTGACCGTGGCCGTGATTTCCTTCACTTTGGAGAACACAGTTGGCTTGTTTCGTCCACAATCAGTTTTAGGGTCCAGCTGCCGAATCGATGAATTACAAACATAAAATCCAACTGAGAGAAGACCCTGGGCAATGCGTTCCGGAGGCCAGCTGACACAATGGTTGGGTAAGGATGACCAAGAAACTCGTTTGAAAGATGGAGCTGGCTCTGGATATCGACAGAGATGAGTATTGTTGAAATTGCATTTGAACACAGAATGTAGGGAAGACGGTGCCAAAAAAAAAAAGTGCAATTAAAAGATTTAAATGTAGATTTTCAAATGAGCCGTGTTTTGAGATTTTTAAGCAGTAGAGGAGGATTGGTGGAGGAATCCAGCAAGACAGACATAAAAGACTTTACTTGAAGTGTTTCTGTGAATGTATCCCTGGGGGACTGAGCATGCTGGAGCAGGAGCGTGCTGACGTGTGGACCAGCAGCTGGAGGGCACCTCTGCCGGCCTTCAGCACCTTCAGCTGGGAACTGCAGTCTGTCAGAGAGACTTTCCCGGCAGAGGGGAGCTCTGTCCCATGCAGCAGATCAGACGAGACACCGCTGTCTGAGAAAGTCCAGAGGACTGGAGGCTTTCCACTCAGATGTGGTTGGTTGTCCCTTTGCAGTGTCTCTGGAGTTTCTGCTTGGGCTGGGTAGAAATAAGTGGAACAGAGATTACAAACAACCCACCATGTTCCGAGAAGGAGGGCTGGGTTCAGGACTGCATATTGGAACCACTTTAGAGAAGATAAGGGCAGGGGACTGGCACGGGCTGACCCATGATCTCGTAGCATCAGGCGAGGTGCAAATTGCATGTTATTGGGTAGCAGCAGTTTAAGCTTGTTCTACTTTGAGATCTGTAGAGCAGAAAAACTGCTGTTGGCCATGACCCATACCTTTCTCTCTGGGAACAGTTTTCTCCTTCTGGTGCAGATGACACACACTCATGGTGCCCAGAAGTAGACCATGAAAGGGGTCTGTTGCTCCTCGGGGAGCGGAGTGGTGAGTCACATTCTGACCCACGTGCGCAGCTGAAGGGCTCAGCAGTGAAGGTCACTCACAAGGATGGCCCCTGTCTCCCTCTGTCGCTGTGTGCAGAGCGTCCATCCTTCCATCTCAACCCAACATTCAGAGCTCACTCCAGTTCACCCTCTTTCTATACTTCAGTTCACGTCTCCGGTTGTGAGAAAACCAACTCCCATTCCTGTACTGGAGTGGTCACCCTTATGTGGCCAGCACCCAATACCCAGCTCGCATTTCCCTTCCGAGCAGCCTCCTCAGCTGCAGCTGGCCCATGGAGAACAGAAGCATCTACCTGAGGGAAAAATCAAGGCCCAGGAGAGTGCTGACCGCCAGTGTGAGCAGGCTGTGCTGGAGGCCAGGTCACCTGCTTCTGTCCTGAACTGCCTGGTCCCCAAAGTGGCACCCAGGCCGCGCCCTCTGTACTTCCATCTGGGGTCTCACCTCCTCCTGTACCCCCACCCCCTATTTCTGCTTTCTGGTTCTGCTGCCTCCCTGGCTGGTTTTGGAGCAGGACAGGCTGGGTCCCACCTTTGGTTTGTGTGTGGCTTCTCAGGACGCCACCTCCAGGCTGCGGGGGGCCACGCCTGCACTCTCCAGATGTCCCATGGCTGTTCGAGAGGCCCCCAGGCTCTTTTCTTTGCTTCATTTTCCTCCTAAACATTGTCGCTGCTCAATGAACCATTACTCATTTCACCTCACTGTCGGCCTCCGTGAGGCTAGCCTACCTGATGCCTCCGTTCCATTATATCTTATTTTTTTAACTATTCTATCAACTATTCTTGTACCATTGTCAAACACATAATTGATACTCAATAAATAGTGAATGACTGGGGGGTAGAACACATGGGAAGCCCACACTCCATCCCAGGAAAGTGATCACATCTGGGCCAGGGCCAGAAGCTGGAGGCTTAGGAGTATCTATCAGACTGTTCCATTAAAAGGGAACAATTAGAAGCATAAAATGCAAAAGGGTTAGTAGAATTTTAATATCAGCTTTGCATAAATAGATTTCTATTAAATTATTTTCTTCATTTCCTATATCTCTGAAATGTTTTAAAATGTTCTAGCATAGACAGAAAAAAACATTTTGGTTATGGGGTATGCTATGTTTTTGTGATATACGTAGACAGTTTGCTATAATATAGTATTATTTCCTTTAATCTCAGTATTTTCCAACATACTTGACCATGGAATGCATTTTTTCAATGTATCAACCATTAATAATTTCTGCAGATGCGTTAGGGGAATCTAGGTTCGTGATCAGAAAACTGTTAATGTGGAACATACTTATTCTATGCACTTCCATGACTTTTTTTTTTCTTTTTTTGGAACTAGGGCTGGAACCCAAGGGCACTTTGCCACTGAGCCTCATTCCCAGTCATCATTTGTTTATTTATTTTTATTTTGAGATAGGGTTTCACTAATGTACCCAGGTTGACCCCAAAGATGTGATCCTCCTGCCTCAGCCTTGGAGTCACTGAGTCACTGGGTTTGCAGGCCTGCACCGCAGCACCCCATATCTTCCGTGACCTTATAACGTAATTCACTGTTTCGGTTATATTTGAAGTGCTGAGATTTTTCAGAAAGAGAAGCCTAGAAAAATCAATCAGTTCCTCTCTTGCTAGCTGCAGTGATGAGAACCACCTCTGTAAATGTCTGAGTGTCGCAGTGTGTATTGGGGAGCTCTGGTCCCAGGGATGTTTGCAAATGTTCAGAGATACGCAGGACCCAAGGGGAGGGGATGATGAGGTCCCAGCTGATCTTGCCCACCAAGCCTCAGAAGTTGGCTACTGCTTCTGCCATGGGAATGATGCAGAAGGAATCCTTAACTCCCCTCCTGGCATCAGCCCCAGGAGAGAACATTACTTCAGAGGTGGGCGTCCGGGATCCCTGGAGTGAAGTCTCGTACTCAGCAAGGAGTTTATAGCTGACTGTGCTTTCCTTCCACTTTGGCCTGCTGGGGGCTCATAGCCAATTCTTTTTGTCCAAATGATGACCTTGCATTTGTCAAGAAAATATTTTTTAATGATTTTTAAAATGTCTGTAAGATTTGTGAAAAAGCTGCAATACTTTTATTTGGTGGTTATAATATTAAAGAGTCACTCGTAGTGGTAAATTTTTACTTATCTAGAAAATTCACATGCTCAAAATAGTTTATGTCTACATGACATTTAAAATGTGATTCTGTCCTCTGTAATATACATATTTTAATATAGATGTAATATGAATTTCAATGCAGTTATGTAATACATAAATGTTTTACAATAAATCTAATAAGTTTTAAAAAAAGAAATTACATAGAATCTCATGACTAACTAAGGTGAGAAAAGTGGTCAAGATGAAAATAGAGAAAGCAAACAAGTCCTTTGAGGAAGAAAAGTGGCTAAAGTTTAGCCAGAACAATAAAACCTCTGGTTCTCCATCTCCAGTATTTGAGGAGCGTGTCAAGTTTCTGTTTGAATCAAGAAAGCAAAACTAATACTCATATCTGAAAGCTAGATCTCAATATAGGAAAGAATTTCTAATTATTAAAGGTATCCAAGATGGACTGAAATGTCCAGATGAAGTCCATATGAGCATGCTTGGTGGACATGAGATGGTGACATTGTGAAGTTACTTTTCCACTCTGTGATATAAATCTGTGAACGCTGTGCCTATTAGAATCCTCTTACTAATCTGCAACTTGAGAGCTCATGCCCCACAGAGGACCATTGCTTCATTCTCATTTAGTTTATCTCTAAAGGCTTTGACATCTATTTGCAAAAGTTCTTAGTGTTACAGAGCTCATGCCACAGTGTGTGCACACACATAAATAAGTGTGCAGGCCCACACAGCTTGCTGAAAGCCACTGATGCGTGCTTTCTAAGGTTGTTTGGCGCTCTGGGCAGGGGCCACGGCTGGTCAGCCTGGAGGGCTGGGCCTGCACATCATAAATCCTCCAGAAGGCTTCCCACTGTCATGGGCAATTTTGTTTTTATTGTTACAGTTTCGTTTAACAGAACATGATAAATTGGTTCTGTCTATTGTACTTTTCTCAAATACCACTTCCTGGTTCATTATCATGATTATATGACATGTGAAAAGAAGAGGCAGGCAGAATTAACACGAGCCAGAGAGACTGCTAACACAGTCACGGGATCTGTATTGTGACAATCATCAGGGCAGAACATCAGGACACACCAGATGTCTCTGAGCCGGGAACAAATCAAGGCGGCTTTATTGACGCCCACATCTACCCTCACCCACAGATTCATGCATAAGACAAGAGTGTGGTCAGTTTAGTATAAAATGTAATGAAAGTAAAAGATAAAGGTACTTAATTTTCTCCTTCTGAATCACCCAGTTGCTTTCCCAATTGCTTTCTCTGGCTACCCTGTAGCCCTTTGTAATAAAGATGGTAAAAATCCAATTAATAATTTCACATATTAATTACAAGTGCTTCTCGAATGAACATAGCAAACATTGAATGAACTTCATTTCAAAGCACAATGGTGAATTTCAATTTTTAGTCAATTGTCCTTTTTAATCTCAGAATATGTTCAATTATATAACGTAGTTTTATGTTTGATATTTAGAGAAAAACATTTGGTCATTGCAATTTCATGACTATAATTCACTAAGGAGCATTCAGAAGTGATTTCACTATGACTTAGCAGCAATAGCAGAACAGCAAAAAATAAATAAAGAAGTAAACCTTTGCTATCCATAACTATCTGCTGGGGCCCAACGTCCCCGTGTGGTCCTATGTGTTTAACAGCACAGTGACTGAAACCAGCAGCTGCAGACTTAGTGTGCTGTGTGCCTTCCGCATCCTGCTGAGCACGCTGACAGGGAGCGGGCTCTCCTGTTTTCCAGGCGACAAATTGGAAAGGTGAAGTGGTTTGCTGGGAAGATGTAACCAGGAGGCCTCAGGCTAGAATTCTGGCTTCAGAAGTTGTTTTCTTTTCCTGTGACCACGTGGTCTCTGCTCCCCCAGAGCTGGCTTCTTACCCACCCTTTGCCTCTGTAACAGAGCCATTTTCTCATTGCTGCTTCTGTCTTAAGAAACTGCAGAAGAGTCCGGAGTCTGGAATCAGCTCCTCACACACCATGCTATTTAACCACTTTGCTCACCCTGTTTCCCAGTGACCCTCCAGTTAGGTCCAGAGGTTCGGAAGAGCACGCCAAGCATTCCCTACTGTATCTGTGTTCGTTGGCATTTTCTTCTGGAACCCAAAGACCTCACAGGAGCAACAGAGAGGAGGAAACATTCATCTGTGCGAGGCTCCGTCCATGGTCAGCCCAGTGCATTGCTCTAACCCTGAGTGAGCAGAGCATCATGGTGGAAGGACGTGGGGGAGGAATGCAGCTCAGGACGTGGTCATCAGGAAGCAGAAAAGGAGCCCCCAGATCCCATCCCCAGTGACCTACCTCCTTCAGCCACACCCTATGTGACCACAGCTACCACCCAGTTAACCCACGCTAGCCCACTGATTGTTAAGGCTCTCAGAGCACACAGTCCTCTCACCTCTGGTTTCTCGCCCTGTCTCACATGGGAGCTTTTGGGGCCCTCCTATCTAAGCCCATCAGGCAGCCCACACAGTCCTATTGCTCTGCTTTAGAGACACTAAGTTGCCTTATGGCATGGGGGTCACCTGCTCCTTCCCTGGTGGACTCCCCGGCCTTTCCCTGTAGTTTATCAGGCACTGACATAGACTGCCCACGACCACGGCTGCGCCGGGAGTGAAACAATGTCATTTCTAAATAACAAAGTGTTTCCTGCACTTCTTGAACTTGGATCCTCCTGCCTCAGTCTCTAGAGTCACTGAGATTACAGGTGTATGTACCTAATGTTTATCTTCTAGCTTACTTTTTAATGTTTAGAATAATGAGTGAATGAGCTAGAAACCTCCGTAGTTGGTAAAAAAAAAAAAGTTTATTACTTTAAAAGGTCATTCCTATGAGCTAATGATTATGTACATATATGTATATATGCACATATATTTGCACACATGTATGTATATATATATGTATAGACAAGTGCATATGATTTTTATGAATCTATTGATGGTGTTTTCCTCTGAGCTGCTCAAATTTTCTCACTATACACCCCGGGAATCCAGTTTTCTCATTGCCTCTTGTATAGAGAGCTTTTATTTAGTCTATGATAATTTCTTTGCTTCCAATATGTCCCAAGCTCATTCCACATTAGGTGAAATGTTTGAAATAGCCAATATTCAACTTACAAAGAGGCAATTTCATTCAGTTCAAACTAATACTTACTCTACTTCAGTCTTGGACTTGGCTTCTCTCTGAGTAGCCTGGTTTCTTACAACAGGGAGGGATATTTAGATTGTACCATGAGTAGTTGACTGGTACTGTCTTGTAATCACTTCAACAGATATTTCATAGAAGAGGAAAATTGTGAGTTCATAATAAATTTGTAATTTATGTCAATATTGTGAAACTTGATTTTTATTTAATTTTTCTGATTTTAATTTTGCATGTCTTTTCTCTGTAATGAAAATCTTTGTTGCTAATTGAATCAACAGAAAATATATTTTATCCTATTTAAACTTCATTAGTAGATGCAATAGACTCAAAATATCAGGCAAACAGTGTCAATATTGTTGATAGAATAAATATACAACCAAAGCATTTAATATAACATGTGCACTGTAAGACTCATTTGCATTTTTATTTTGGTTTTTTGCCCTTAGATGTTTCTGGGTTCTAAAATAACTTATTACTTGTCTAAATTTGCTACCTCCTTAATATATTTTAGTTAATTTATTTGCATTTGTTTTCTATTATTAGAGATGATGTTCTTTTTTATTCCAGAAGGAATTATGTAACATCGCCGTGATTCTGTTGTAGTCATGCCACCCTCTCTAACAGTTCTGTCTTTGTAGTCAGTGGGTGCACAGTGTTTGGCAATTGCATGCCTAAGCCAACTCACCCCAAGGGATCAGGAATTAGGGGAGGTCCTGATCAGAGTCTATATACAACCAAGAACTTGGCACACAGCAGGTAGTCTAAACTGAGCATGAATCGTGTGTGTGTGTGTGTGTGTGTGTGTGTGTGTGTGTGTGTGTGAATATCCTGTGCGTGTTAATGGAATCATTATGTGTAGGAAGCATAGTGTCCATTCCTTTAACACACGATGTCTGTGTTGATTTCAGAAAAGGTAGAGATGATGGTGGTGGTGATACTTCTAGAGGCTCTGGGTACTCTGTGGTGGGTTGATAAACGGGCTGGGCCAGGCCAAGCAAGTGCCCCTCACTAGAGTGGAGATGGAAAGGTGTGTCGACAGGGTTTTGTAAGTAGGACTGTGGTGGACAAGGCCCGTGACTCGGGAGTTAGAGCTGGAGCTAAATTCTAGCCTACATTGAATTCTGAATAAACAAGTTATTTTTAGTAAGTTACCTACATTTTCTAAATCCAAGTTCTCTCATCTGTGAAATGGGAATAAAACCCCCTATTCTTAAAGTTTCTATAAGAAATCAAAAATAGAGTAAATATAAAGATCTTACCAAGGGCTAGAACACGGGAATTACATCACCAGCAAACCAGCTGTGACTGTCCCTCTCGTCATAGCCACCTGCTCCCAGTCCCAGTTACCACTCTGATTTTTCATATCCAAATGTACTAACTCGGGAGCTAGTTCCTCATCACATACGGCCAGGTGGAGTCCAACGGTGCCCCCAGGCAGTGGCTCCCCTCCTCAAGTTCCTTGAAGCCTGGTGAGGCACGCTGGGAACACTGGTACCCGGTGGCCACCCATAGGATTTTGATGCCATTGCTCTGCGAGTGGCTGAGTGCAGGGTTCTGAAGCTCCCAGGGAGTCTAGCACACTGCCAGCGTTGAGGACACTCCTAAGGCCTTTGCGTTTGCAGAGATCTGGTGACACGCCAGGCGTCCACATCTGACCTGTTGATTCTGTACACAGCTGTGCTGGGCAGCAGGTGAAAGGCCAGACGGGCACCAGGTCGGATTCAGAGAGCCCTCTTTCCCCACCATCCTCCATCTGCTAGGGACACACAGAGGCTGTGATTGTCAGCAAAGACTCACTTGTGGTTTGAGTTAAATCACAAGCAAATTCCACTCATGTCCTGCAAGGTAGAGAGCCTCAGTCCGTTCTCTGGCGCAGCAGCGCACAAGGCCAGAGGAGACCTTCTCCTTAGGAAAGAGATATAGACTCGTTATCTCCTCTCGGCTGCTGTATGTCTCTCCACACTCGAGACTCATTCGGGATGAATATTTAAGAAGAAGGAGTCCCCTGCACAACATGGAGCACAGGCTTGCGCTGAATCATCAGGTAGCGCCGTGCCTCCTGCCTCCTTTTGATGAATGTAACTCGCTGCTGCCAGACTGCAAATAAATAAAGGCCTTTGCAAACAACCCAGGCCTTGTAAAGTTCCCCGTAATTACAACAGCAACATAATCACAGACAAATTCCAAGAGCATACAGTAGGGCAGCGTTACCATAGGGCCTCAGCTTTAAAATCGGATCCTGGCGGATTCCGAGCTTGGATGGCTCATTAACTTCACTCGTGGTTTTCACATAACCACAGGTTTAAGTGCAGAACAGGTGCACAGGACAGCGGCGGGGGGGCGGGGCTGGAAAGGGACTCTGGAACTCTTCTTCTTTAGCTCTTTTTGAAAAGCATTTAAAGTGTGTTACTTGGTTGTTCACAACATTACAAAGCTCTTGACATATCATATTTCATACATTAGATTGAAGTGGGTTATGAACTCCCAATTTTTACCCCAAATGCACCAATAAAAAAAAATTAAAAAAAAAATAAATAAATAAAGTGTGTTACTTGGAAGGAAGTTTTCAGAGCATCTAATTCCTCCCCAGGCCACTGTGTTCCCATGTCTGCTTTTTAACTGTTAGTGCATTTAGAAGCCTAACTTTTATGTGGGCTTTTACAGATTCAAGGACAAGGGTAGGTTACGGCTTAGAATGGTCTGATAAAAGCTGTGACTGGAATTTTACTCCCTTCCACAGACAAAATGCAGGTACAGACACTTTTCCCTTGGAGCTGTGAAACTGTATCCAGACTCCGTGTGAAGAAAGAACTGGAGTGACCCAGCAGTCAGGGAAGGCTGATTTGCTGTGGGAGCCAGCATCTGAGCAGGTGGAGCAGGAACTCGGGACCGGGTGGATTGGTGGTAGTGGGCTGTCCCCAGAAGGCCACTGACTCAGCAAGGGCAGCTGGACCCCCGATATACATGGCAGAGTCAAAGGCTGGAAAGCAATGGCCATCCTCCTCGGGGTTCCTGCTGCATGGCTCGGGCGGGCAGTTCTTGCCGAGGCGGTGGGATCCTTGAGGAGCACACAGTCACCTGAGGACAGGGACCTCCGTGGGTACTAGCATGAGGCCTGATTCAGGTTTTCCTTCTCCACTGCTGCTCCCAGGGCTTGAAATGGAAACTCCAGACCCCGGAGGACCCCCTTAATGTGGGTGCACCACCCTTAAGTTCACCTTTTGCATAAGCATTGTTGAGCTGAGGGAATCCAGCGGCAGGAGACGTGAGACAACACTCTGCCCTTCCCCTAGTCACCTAAGGTAGGATGCAGACTTGCAAGAACAGAAGCTGTTCCACCCGCCTTCCACCAGGGAGGAGAAGTTACCAGGGAAGACAGCCTGGGGCATCTGTGTGAGCCAGCTTCGCCAGCTAGCGCCTGCCTGCCGTGCCCCTCGGGTTCCACTCCCACCGTCTCAAGCCCTTCCCTCTGCGTCTCCCTGAAGATGCTGTAAGAGCTGATACCAAAAGCCCTTCCCCGAGGATCACTCCTTCCCTCCCACGCCCCACATCTACCTGAGGCTTACCTGCAAGTACACCTCATTTGCTTCCGTTAGTCTGATCTTTGTGACCACAAAAACTCATGGACGTTGAGTTATTTTTCTTCCCCTTCTGGATGAAAATGGTTCAGTAGAGAAAGGGGAAGGAAATGGGAGCGAAGAAAAGCAGGACTCTCTCCTCATCCCGCCTCTAGCAGACCGAGGCTTGGGAGCTCAGCACTGAATGTCACTTTGCTGGAAAATCTAATTGCACACGGAGCCACCAGCCTTCAAAGCCCCCTCATGGCTGGGGCTGGCCCCTCCATTCCCCTTATCTCTCAGATCTTTGCTTCCCCTGGTCCCTTCCCGCTTTCCGGAGCTTTCTTCCAGGGCCCTTTTGGTTGGTAAGTCTCAATTCAAGTTACCTCCTGCAAGAGACCTTCCCCAATCCTCCCTGCCCTTGGGTGGCACCTGGATCTTCTCTTGGTCTCTGACCTCTCTGCACACAGCAGCATTTCTGCTCTGTGGCTCTCTCCGTCTGGAATTGGGGCTTCTTTTTTCTTGGTATGTCCTAATGCCAAGCCAAAGGGCTGTGGGACATGTTGTATCAAAATGTTCTGAACTGAACCGTGTCACAGTAGCTTTGTCACCACACCACTGTGTGGATCACAACAGATGGTGCCAATCCCAGTCCCCTTACTTTTCATGGAAGCTCAACACGGCCACCCAGATATGGCCAGGTGGGTCCTCACCGCTGACCCCAGGCTTCACGGGTCTCCTTCCTGTCTGTGCTTCACGGAAGGAAGGAGGATGGAGACTGCGGGAGTCAGCAGCCGGAGTGTGACCTCGTCTCTCAGAGCTCCTTCACTTCTCTCACCTGCTGAATGCCACTCGCAATATAACTTCCGTTCACTGTGGCCATTTTCAAACCAAGATTGTCACCTGCTGAGACGTCCTCTAATATGCTGACTACTGCCTTCTTGCAAATGGTGGCTGACAGCTTGAAGGTGCACATCACGCCTTTATCTAGACCTTTCCACAGATCCCCAGTATGCAGTGTTGGGTGGTATCGCTGAAGCCCAGAGCTCTCATTTTGCACCCAGTTGGCTCTGCGTCCTGAAACTCCCAGGGACCTGCGTTCTCAGGAAGGCAGGGAGATACCATCATTCTTGCCCTTAGCTCACCGGAACCCACGGATAAACCAGGTGAGTTCCAGTAGTCGGGCCCTGTTTCTGCACGTCTTAACTGGGCAGAGGCGTAGGGAAGGAATTCTTACTGTGTAAGTGTGAAAACTCACTGGTTTCTCTGTACAGTCCCCGCACGTGAAATACTATTTAAAATCAAGAGGCTTCCTTTTCGTTTCTTTCCACAGCGTCATCTCCTTCTCCACCAGCAAACTCCTCCGGTCCAGAGAGGAGGCACCAAGCCTGGGCAAGAGACAGCAAAGCGTTTCCTCCAACATCAGCCGATGGTCTTCTTGGCCAGAATTGCCCAGAACCACAGAGCATGAGCCACGTGCTTGGGCCTCAGCCCCTCTCCATATCTGAGAAAGTAGGAACTTAGGATTCTAAAGTGCAGAGTCTGTGACCCAACAGCTGATCGGTGGACCAGGGCCTCAGATGCCACCTCACTCCTCAAAGATCGGCAGAGAGACTGCTGAACTGCATCAACACTGGGACTTATCATAA